>NC_000081.6:8091392-8393338 GCF_000001635.26 Mus musculus
GTGGACAGATACACACACACTACCAGACATGGTGTTACAGCCACATGGCCTCAAATTTGCTAAAGTAAGATGGTTGAGAGTTTGAGGCCTGCCTAACAAGACTTCCAACTGTCTTTAAAAACATGAGCAAGGATGTACATCACTGGCAGAGGCTTACCTAACCATATGCAAGGAACTGGATTCACTAAACGGTTAGAGTGGGAGTAACGGAAGAGGGGTAAGATGCAGACTAATATTTATTAATGAGACAACATAGCCAAGCTTTGCTTCAAAATAATCAGAGAGGAAAAGCAAATAAAAATGTTTATTATTATAGCAATAAGAAAATAATAACTAACCATGAATAATAGTAGCTTATATAGATAGTAATACTTATAAGTTTATAATTTCTCATAATGAATTTTAAAAAGCAGTAGCAGCCAGACACAGGGTTACACGCCTTTAATGCCAGCACTTGGGAGGTAGAAGCAGGTGGATCTCTTTGAGTTAGAAGCCAGTCTAACCTACATACCAAGTTTCAGGCTACCTTGTCTTAAAAAAAAAAAAAAAAAAAAAAAAACAACAAAAAGAAGGGGGGAGAGTGAGGGGGGCACCTTAATGGCACATGTCTTTCATCCCAGCATTCAGGAAATAGAGGCTGAGGATCTCTGTAAGTCTAAGGCCAGCCCAGTCTATATGATAAGTTTTAGTGAGATCCTGTCTCAAAAAAACCATACGTACATATGACTATATACACATCGACATCTTTACATCTCACCAAAAAGGCTTACTTCCAGTGATATTAGCTTCAAGTTCACTAACCATATAGTATATGTATTGCTGAATAATGCACCATTTTAACTTTTGAACATTTTATTTATTACTGTTACATGTATGAATGCTTTTGCCTGCATGGATGTCTGGGCACCATATGTGTGCAGTGTCCAAGGAGGCCGGAAGAGGGTGTCCTATCCCCAGACTCTGAAGGTCAAGGGGTTGTGAGATCTGGTGGATGCTGGGAACTCCACCCAGGTGCTCTGGAAGAATATCTAGTCCTCGTAATCGCTGAGCCACCTTCCAGCCCCACAATTCAGCATTTTAAAACCAAAACTAACTGCTGGGCACAGTAGTGCACTCCTAAATACTTGGTACTCAGGGAGCTGAGACAGAAGGATAACTTGGTCCATGAGTTCAAGCCTCCCCAGGGTAATATTGTAAGATCCCATATCTCTTCTTTGTCACTAAAATTGAATTTGGGTCAGATCTAGGTATTGGTAGCTCGTTCCTCTAATCTGAGCATTCAGGAGGCTGAAGGAGATACCCTGCCAGAAGTCAAAGCCATCCTGGTCTACACAGAAAGTCAGCCAGGATTACAGTGTGACCCTGTCTCAACTGCAAACAAAAACAAAAATAAACAAACATGACAAGTACTATCACAGCACTGATTTAAATCCAGCTGTTCCCAGACTCCAGACCGTCCTCTAGTACAAGAGAGATCTGAGTTAGAGCCAAAAAAAGCACACTGCCAGTGTTCTCTGGAGACCCTAAGGTGGTTCCTAGAACTGCCAACCATCTGGAAAAGCCATCTGGAAGTAAGGCTTCATTAAGTATCTCCTACAGCTCATTAAAGCAGGGATTCAACAGCAGCAGCCACATCAGTGTGTGTCACAATGTTCTATACTGTCTGGGTCAACAAGCAATGGTGACAGCCACCTCTGGCCCAGCCTTCCAAATACTGGTTCCGCTGTAAGCAGGAAAGAAAAAAATGAAATCAAAGTCAGACAGAGGTGGGAGGAGAGATATTAAAGAAACTGTTATTCTGCTTCGCTTCCTGTAAGTTATAACAGTGGCTCCTTGCTTGCTCATAAATACACTTTGTGGTTTACATTTCGTGGCCATGGGTGTTTTGCCTCATCTCTGTGCATCACATGTGCCTACTGTCCACAGAGAACCAAAGACAGTACCAGGTCCTCTGGGCACCCATGTGAATACTACAGATCAAGCCCCATGCTCGTAACCACTGACTCATCTCTCCAGCCCCCACAGGCCACACTTTTACAGGATTCTGGTGTATAGACCTTCTCTATCCAAATAAAATACAAGTTTTGTCATGTTTAAAAAGGAAAATAGATAATTTACATTCTTTTTCGGAAGGAACCAGAAATTACAATTCTCTCAGCAATTCTGATTTAAATGGGAGTTTGCAAGTAAAAACAAAATTTTTGTAGGTTTTCTCCTGCTTTCTCACTGTATAATGTTTATACAGCACTGAAGCCAATAGAGGAAAATACATGTGCTGCTTACCCAGTGTTTTCCGGCTTCTTTCCACCGCTGTCCTTCGAGTTTGCTCGAACATGGCCTCCAAGTCAAATGTGCGAGCTTTCTTCCCTAGAGCAGAGCAAAGAACACTGTGAGCACTGAGCTGGCCCTGAGCTGGCCAGGCGCTTTCTGTGCTCCAGCTTCACCGATGGAGCAATAACCAGGCCATGTGTCTACCTGACCGCATGTTTCCAAGACAGTGATAAACAGTAAATATACAAATTCACTATTACCTACAATGCTTGGACCAGAAGTGTTTCAAGTATCAAGAGGTGGTGCTGTTGTTTTATTTTGGAATATTTATACACAGCTTAGCCTCCCTAATTCAAAACAGAAAATATAAAACTTTTTTGTTTTTTGTTTTGTGGATTTTTTTGTTTGTTTGTTTGTTTTTGGTTTTTTGAGACAGGGTTTCTCAGTGTAGCCCTGGCTGTCCTGGAACTCTCTCTGTAGACCAGGCTGGCCTCGAACTCAGAAATCTGCCTGCCTCTGCCTCCCGAGTGCTGGGATTAAAGGCGTGCGCCACCACCGCCCGGCATAAAACATTTTTTTGTTGGTGGTTTTTCTAGAGTTTTTTTACTCTTGCTTCCGACCACAAATTAGCCTTGAACTCATAATCCTGCTGCCTCAGTCTCCCAAGATCTGAGATTATTACAGGTATCCACCAAAACAGAGCCAAAATCCAAAACTTCTGAGCACTAATATAATGTTCAAAACATACAAATTTCAGATTCTTAGAAGTAAGATTAGCCAGGCATGGTGGCCTGGTCTACAAAGTGAGTTCCAGGACAGCCAGGGCTACACCGAGAAACCCTGTCTCGAAAAACCTAAAAAAAAAAAAAAAAAAATTGGACTGTGAACCTACTTAATGTTAGCCAGCCAGATGTCTCCTCCTCCTCTAACTTACCTAGATGTCTACATCTTGAAACAGCATTGCTCTGTTGGGGAAAGACTCTTAGAATCTGAGAAAATACCCTAACACATGACAAAGCAACTCCTCAGATAGAAGCAGAATAAGGACTTTAAACAGACTGCCTGGCTCAGAGATGCAGCACAGTTAGCAGAGAGCCCGGCTAGGACTAAAAGTGCTGTAGCTGACTTAAAGGTCACGAGACTACAAAAGAATTAAAGGCATTTGAAGAAGTGAAGAAATAGCCAGAAACCAAAGAGATGCTACAGTCTACTGCCAAGAACTGTGTTGTTCATAGAACCAGCGCTCTCACTCTAAACATGACAGAGCTACCAGATTAGAGCATATATGTTTACACCTGGGTTCAGCCCTGACTATCTAGAATAGGAAAATCAACACAACTTACATGAGCTGATAACGTACAGAACTCCCAGAAAATAAATGTAGGGGCTGTTGTATTTTTTGGAGCTGTGAGTGGAACCCAGAGCCTTACTTATGCTTACTAGGCTTACAGCGGACTGAGCCCATAGCCTTGATGTTGTCTTAAAATGCTAACTCTATAGTGACTTCTTACAGAAGCACTTAAATACACACACTGGTGACTATGTCTACTTCACTATCCTAAATAGAGCATAAAGTTCTCAAAGAACCAAACACCAAATACGACAGGTGGAGCTGTAGAGCTGGCCCTGATCCCCCAACTATGTTCAAAATCTTGAAACTTCCCCTGCTTAGGAGGGAAAGGGGCCTTAAGGGAAGGAAGAGACAGAACAAAGTTGTGGGCACACTGAGTTAAAAGCTTACGTGGGAATGGGAGGAAGGGAACTGGGGAGAAGAGGTAGTTTCAAGTAGGTTAATTTAAACTAAGGACGTCTGAAAAAAGCCTCGAGAAAACCTTTTGTTGAGATTCATTCAGTTTTGAGTGTGTTTTGCTTACATGTGTCTAATGCACCATGTGTGTGCCTGGTGTCCACAGATACCAGGAAATGTTGGATTTTGGAACTGGAGTTACAGTTGGTTGTAAACCTCCCGGTGGGAATTAAACTCAAATCCTGTAAAAAGAGCCAGTGATTCTAATCACTGAGCCATCTCTCCAGCCACAGTAAACTAATTTTTTAAATATAACTTTTAAAAGAGTTTAAACAGAAGTATTCTGCATAGGTGGACAGTGCTTCTCCAGGAGGACACCATTACAGAGAAACCTCAGTGCCAGGAGGCCCCAGAGACTCCCAAAACAACACAAGCTATTGTCATTGCTCTTAGTTGCCGACCACATAACCAGATGGTAAAACCTACTGCTGAAGAGAAGACTGACTGTGGCCGTGGCACAGACAGACAGCAAGCTGGAACTGACCTGGAACGCCTCCCGGCTGGCTCACTTCTCATAGTGCCATAAATGACAGGTAGGCCAGTCGGGGATTAAAGTCATGAGCAGACTACCCAGCAGTGGACTCTGCATGCTACAGAGCTGACCTGCCAGACAAGACATGCCCACTGGGGAAACAGAAGCAGGAAGGCTATGAGAGTAACCAACTCTTCTGACTGGACTTAAAGCCGACCCATAGAAGGAAATACTTAGTACTATGAGCCTAGTCAAAAGTCTCTGACTGAGGAGCTCATAGTGTCAATAGTGGCAACCTGCTTCTAAATATTTATGTTTATACCCATAGATTAGCACTGCTTTCAACTTCAGTCAGAGAAATGCTAATACAGAGATTCATGACTGTCAAAGCACTTTGATAAGGGGCTGCTGGATGCTCTGTCCTAAGAGGCATCTGGACCAACCCCTGTGGTGTTTACAGAATACATAGAAGAGGGTGTAGGAAGAAAATCAGGGCCAGGGGAGAAGGGACAGGACATCTGTCCTCTAGCTGTGACATGGACATGCTCTCTGGACTCACATGAGCTACAACTACCTTCACAAGACCCACAGAGAAAGAGGCAGTTGATAACTGCAACATGGACAGGGAAGGGGCTCATAAGGCTCCACCCCCCAATTGAGGACCTATTCACAACTAGGGAAGCTGGAGGAGGGGAAACATTTCTCTCCAGGGATATGGTCAGAGGTAGAGAGCCCACATAAATGCAGGCAGCACTACCTGAATGCAGAGTATAAGAGGAGTCTGAAGAGAGCAAGAGGGAAGAGTTCCAAGAGGAGTGGCCAGATGATCAAGATACACTGTAGATATGAATGAAACTATCAAAGAAGAAACAAAATATTACAAAATATCTTAAACACACAGTATGAAAGCCAGGTGGTGGTGTGGTGGCACACTTTGATCCCAGAGCACTTGAGTTCCAGGCCAGCCTGGTCTACAGAGCACTTCCAGGACAGCCAGGGCTACACAGAGAAACCCTGTCTCAAGCAAAACAAAACAAACAAACAAATAAGGTTATCTTTTAATTGGTCTATTAATGAGCTATGATAAATATACATGAGAGCTAAAAAAAAGAAAAAAATTCCACCTACTAACATAATCACAGACTATCCATCCCTCCTACTCTTGAATAAGGTATCCATGGGTTTTTGTTTGTTTTCCAATTTTTTAGTTTTTTTCTAAATAGCAACAAAAAGACAGTATCTAACCAGGTGCATACTACACGGTAAAATCCCAGAACCAAGGAGCTAAGAGGAAAAAGGGTCAGAAGCACACGGTCATCCTCAGCTTACATACAAAGTCTAAGGCAAGCCTGAGCTGTGTCAGGTCCTGTTTTAACTAAGAAATAAAAATAAATAACAAAAAATAAGTAAAGACAGTCTAACTACATAGTCCAGGCTAGCTTCAAACTTGAAACCTGCCTCAGCCACTCAATTAGATTCTTGTATCAAGTTATTAAAGTTTTTAATAACTCTCTCAACAAACAAAAAATAAAATTTAAGTGATACAAGATCTCTGGACACTAAAATAAATCAAGTTCTAACAGTGCAGCTTAGTAATGGGACAGGTAGTTAGCATGCAGGAAGCCCTGTTGAGTCCTCCTACTACCAAAAATTAAATCATGTTTTGGAGGCCGGGCATGGTGGCGCATGCCTTTAATCCCAGCACTTGGGAGGCAGAGACAGGAGGATTTCTGAGTTCGAGGCCAGCCTAGTCTACAAAGTGAGTTCCAAGACGGCCAGGGCTATACAGAGAAACCCTGTCTCAAAAAAAAAATCATGTTTTGGAAGAATATAATACATGAAAATCGCAAAATACTGTCTTAAAAAGCAATGTTTACTCATAAATATGATATTAAATTTTAATATGCACCAGGAGATCTAAAAAAAAAAAAAAACAGATTTGACTTCCTTTTCTTCGTGATTCTCCTAATTTTCTGAAGTCAAAAACAGGAGTTGGAGAGATGATTCACAAGTTAAGAACACTTGTTGCTCTTGCAAAGGACATGTTTAGTTCCCAGGGCCCACAAGGTGGCTCACAACCATCTGTAACTCTAGTTCCATGGGACCCAGTGACCTCTTCTGGCCCCCATAGGTACTGCAGGCAAATGGTGCACAGACATAGAGGCAAAACAACCGCTCAGAAATATAACTATATATACATTTATCTTTTAAAAAAATAAATCCACCGGGTGGTGGTAGCTCAAGCCTTTAATCCAGGCAACCGGGAGACCGAAGCAAGCAGATCTTTACGGGTTCGATGCCAGCCTGGTCTACAGGGTGATATCCAGGACAGCCAGGACTGTTACACAAACACACACACACACACACACACACACACAAAACCTGTCTAGAAAAAAACAAAAAACAAACAAACAAACAAAAGAGGAGAATGAATAGGAAGAAGAGGAAAAGAGGAGGTGGAAGAGGGAAGGAAAAAGAAGAAAAGAAGGGAGAAAAGAAAGAAAAAAAGTAAATACTGTAACTACCCTTTTATCGACTAATTACCTAGAAGAAGCTAAGTAGATGAATAAATGAAACAATGAATGAATGAGAACTAGGTACATCAGAGAGACATTTGTTCCCAAAACAAATTACAGGTCAATTTCCATTTGATTTTTCTAGCACTGATACTATTAACAGATGATTATGTCTTTTGAGACTGTTTTTTCTTTTAAATCACCTAATAATGTGACAAGACCAGGGTATACATTAAGACTGAAGAGGAAGAAACGCTATATCCACCAAAATGTTATTTAATGGTCGCCACTAAATGTCTTTCTCAGACTGGGTCACCATAGTAATCCCTTTCCGTCAAGGTTTCCAACTGTCACCTGAACTGGTCTCAACAGTTTAAATGGGACCGATTCGGATTTGGCACGGCGGAAGGCGCCGGTCAAAAGTGGCAGCTCTCCTACCCTTTACTCGCAAGCCCCGGGCGAAGTCGGGCTGGGCTCTGCCCCGGGCAGTCACTCACCGAATCCTGTGAAGCCCATGGTGACCGCCAGCTGAGGGTCGGGTCCCGCCGTGTCTGCGCCTGTCACTGGAGCAAGAAACAAAGGACAGACCGGCCGTCAGCCCGGCGCTCCAGTGCCCAGCACGGCCCTCCACCCCGGCTGGCCCGCCTAACCCACACCCACCTTCGCTGGTTCCCGAGTGCTCCATGACTGCCCGAGCCCACCGCCTCCGTGGATGCAGCAGCGCGCGACTCCCGGCAAGCCCGACGGAAGTGTCGTCACCGAGACCGCGTCGCCAAGAGCGGCCCGGCTGCGTGGGTAGGCAGGCTTTCGGACTCTCGCCCCCTAGCGGTGCGGAGGGAATGCGCTGACAAGCCACGAGGAGGTCTAGTTTGGGAGTTCCCTAAAACCTTTCGGTGGTTTCAGATGCGTTCTCAAGCAAAGTCCTGGCACGTTTCTAAGGAAATCAACAGAATCTTGTTATTTGCATGCTACTTTTATCTATATTCGTAATGTACTTGACGTACATGATGAAACTTCCACTGCTGCCCATCTTCTCAGTATGCTTGAAGAAACCACTATCTAGTTATAAAGATGCCAGAAAACTGAAGAGTTGTTAGGAATGTTTAAAGCGCTTGCCCTCAGTCTCCACTCTCTAGGCTAGCCTTGTTTACTAAGGGTTCCAAATGTTACATGTTACATAACTACTGTGTTTCCAATTTATTTTAGTTTCTTTACAACTCTGTTCCTATTCTTAATGACACATCATTTAATATACTTTTAAAGTCTAAAACAAATACTTGGTTGAATTTTTCTTTTGTCAGAGTCTCTCATTTTGTAATCCATGCCTGGCCCAGAACTCAGAGACCCATCTAGATTCCTCTGCCTCCCAAGCTTTTAAAGATGTGTGCTACCAAGCCAAGTGAAAATACTTCATTTTCACATGCACTCAATGATTGTGGACGTGGTATAAACATGCCTTACTGTGCAACCTGCAGACCTATTCTTCTACTATGTGGTTCTGGGGGTGGACCTCAAGTCACAAGCTTAGCAGAAAAGACAATTTCCTACTGAGCCTTGTAGTCCACTCAAGAATGAAAATTCTTTGATAAAATTACTCCTGAGCCCCAATATTAGACTCCTGTCTCTGTCTATGGTTCATTGATAATGATTATCTAATGCTTCCATTGTCCTTAGAGTAAAAGAAAAATTTATTAGTACAAAGAAGCTGTAGATCTGTGGTTGCTTAGCATAGACAAGGCTAAGGGTCTGTATTGGATCTCCACCACAAAAAAATACAAATTTAATAAAAGGTTAGCCTGACTTCCAAAACCTTTCTATTCCAATCTTGTCATTTTCAACATTCCCATTTAGTGCAGGGAGCGGCCTCAGAACACATAGTCCTGAATGCTTTAACTCTTCACCAAGTCATTGATCCAACCAGCTCATCTCCAACTATCAAATTAAATCTCTCCTGCTTTTGAAAGCATCTGTAGAACTTTGTAGGCCTCCAACTAAATAAGGCCCACCTACCATGTGATACCCTAGTCTGTCTTCATAATATAATGGCTGGGCAGGCACTCTTGAGTGGTTATTAAATGAATTAATAAGAAGAAATGGTTGTGAAGGCAAGTTACTTTTCCTATGCACAAGATGTATATAATTTGTAGCAAGGAAGTTTGGGTTTGCCTCAAGAGATTACTAGTGACAAATTACCCTGAACTTCAACCAGTAAGGCTAATTTATTTTGCCTACTCTCAAATATGTTATTATTGGTGCTAATATTTCTTTTCTGAGCATAAATAAGCAGCCATTAGATACTGGAGTAGAACTTTATGAATGATATTATGTATCCATAACCTTTAAGCTCATAAGTAATAGTTTCAGCTCCTCAATTGTCAAGGAGAAGAAATTTTGAGATTCATGATATATTAAACTTTAAACTGAAAAGCACTAGAGAAAATGAAAAAAAAATAGCTATTCCATCACCCCATTAGAATTGGTATTTATCACCATAAACATCATTTTAAAAAGACACTCTGCTATCAATCAATGATGACAACAATGCAGCTTCCACATTAAACTATTTCTGTTGAGTATGCGTGAAACAACTTCATAAACATAACTGTAAAGTGTAATGGAAGATTTTTATTTCTCTTGAAGAAAATGAATTTATTCATTAATCAAAACAGGAAGCCACTCAATCAATGATTCCCAGTGCAATCTGCAGACTGTTTAAGAGTGCCCATATGATCAAGACTCTTTGGCAAATAATCTAAGATACCAGTTGGGGATTTCTTCACTATATTGATTATATTGACTGTTGAAGCAAAAGCAATGGCGTACTAAAATAGGGCACATTAGAATATTAGTTTTTCTGAATGATTCATCAATTGGGGAGGGCCAGACAGTAAGCCATTTAAGTCTCTACTGGACAAAAAGGAGCAAGGAGCCATAGCAAAGAAAACAATTGACTGGTGGAAAGTCCTTAGAGGTTAAATCACAGAACTTTTGGAATGTCTCTCTGTATTAAGGGAATTTATTGTAATGACTTAGTCTGTGCGCTAACTAATCCAGCGATGGGCAGCTGTGAATGGAACATCCAAGAATCTAGGAGTTGCTCAGTCACACGAGGCTAGTTGTTTCAACTGGTCTTCTGAATCGTGGTGCAGCTGGAATCCTCAAGAAGTATATTCCAACAGATGTGCTAGCAAGTCAGTGCAAGCAGCCTAAGAAGACTGAGTCTTCCCTCATCCAATGTCCTTATGTAGGTCTCTAGCAGAAAGTGTGGCCCAGATTAAAAGTGTGTACCACCACGCCTAGATTTGTAACTTGCTTAGTCCCAGGCTGGCCAAGATCTGCTTGCCTCAGTCTCCTGGGATAAAAGGCGTGTACTACCTTGCCTGGGCCTAAGCTTTTCATGGCCACTATGTCTTACACGCGTTCTCACGACCGGCCAGGAAGAACACAACAAACCAGAATCTTCTGCGGCAAAACTTTATTGCTTACATCTTCAGGAGCCAGAGTGCAAACCCCAAGCCCCCCATTGCTTACATCTTTAGGAGCCAGAGCGCCAGAGCGCCAGAGCGAGAGCTCTATTGTTTACATCTTTAGGAGCAAGAGAGCAAGCCCCCAAAGCCCCCCATTGCTTACATCTTTAAGAGCCAGAGTGCCAGAGCTTCAGAGCGCCAGAGCGAGAGCTCTATTGTTTACATCTTTAGGAGCAAGAGAGCAAGCCCCAAGCCCAAAAGTGAAAGCGAAACCCCGTCCCTCTTAAGGAGAGTTATCCTTCGCCTAGGACGTATCACTCCCTGATTGGCTGCAGCCCATGGCCGAGTTGTAGTCACGGGGAAGGCAGAGCACATGGGGTGGAGAACTACCTTTGGCACATGCGCAGATTATTTGTTTACCACTTAGAACACAGCTGTCAGCGCCATCTTGTAAAGGCGAATGTGGGGGCGGCTTCCCACAACTATGCCTCAATATCTCCATGTCAAGATCTAGGTCAGAAGCCTGTGTCTTCCTTCCTCAAGATCTGGATCACAGATGTGCCCTCCACTTTTGGATTGGAGTTCATTCCAGATGCAGTCAAGTTGACAAGCAGGAATAGCCATCACAGATGGCAATTCCTGACTGGTTAAGGTAAAGTATTCCTTGGGATTCCAGGATGGCTCAGTGGATAAATGTGTTTGTCACTAAGTTAACTACTTGAGTGCAATTCCCAGGCCCATGTGGTGAAAGGCAAAAACCAACTCCCACCTCTGACCTCAACATGCATTATGCCTGGGCATATATGCAATCAGTGCTCCCTGGGACTGGAGTTACCAATAGTTGTAGCATCAATGTTTATACTGGGAACGGTTCCAGCTAGTACTCTTAACCACTGAGCCACTCAAGCCCCAGATTCTTCTCAAAAGAGTAAATAGTCTTTGAAGTTAGTTCTCTGTAGTGGTTTGAATATGCTTGGCCCAGGGAGTGGCACTATTAGGAGGTGTGGCATTGTTGGAGTAGGGTGTGGCCTTGTGGGAGGATGTTGTCACTGTGGGAGTGGGCAATGAGACCCTCCTCCTAATGTGGGAATCAGTCTTGTCCTGTTTGCCTTCTGAACAAGATGTATAATTCTTAACTCCTCCAGTACCACACCTGCCTGGTTGCTGCCATGCTCCCACCTTGATGATAATGAACTGAACCTCTGAACCTGTAAGCCAGCCCCAATTAAGCGTTGTCCTTTCTAAGAGTTGCCTTAAGTCAGGCAGTGGTGGCACATACCTTTAATCCCAGCACTTGGGAGGCTGAGGCAGGCGAATTTCTGAGTTCAAGGCCAGCCTGGTCTACAAAGTGAGTTCCAGGACAGCCAGAGCTATACAGAGAAACCCTGTCTGGAAAAACTAATAATAATAATAAAAGAGTTACCTTAATTATGGTGACTGTTCACAGCAGTAGAAGCCCTAAGACATTATCAATTTTTTTTTTTTGAAACAGGGTCTCATGTAAGCCAGACACTTCAAATTCTCTCTGAAATTGGCCTTAAAATCTTTACTCTCCTGTCTCTGCCTTCCAAATGTTGAGAATACAGGACACAATGCTGGATCCAGTTCTCTGATTCTTTATTTTTAGATTTATTGTATGTATATGAGTATGTTGCCTGCATGCGTGTAGGGGCACCAGATGTATGCTTGCGACCCTTAAATTCTGGCAGATGGCACTGGATCTCCTGGGACTGGAATTACAGGTGCTTGGGAGTCTCCATGGGGGTGCTGGGAAGCAAGCCAAGGTCCTCTGGAAGAGCAACAAGTGTTGTGTCTGTACCGTGAGCATGCCTGGTGTCTGCAGAAGACAGAAGAAGGCATTAAATCCCCTGGAAATGGAGTTACAGACAGTTATAGGTCACTATGTGGGTGCTGGAAATCAAATGTAGGTCCTCTGGAAGAGCAATAAGTACTCTTTAACTGTCTTTCTAGCCATGTCATCTGCTTCGGATGGGTGGAAAATATGACTATATCAAACTGGAATTTTGTGGACCGTATAGTGTGTGTGCAAATGTGTGTACCCATTCATGTGTGGAGGTCAGAAGTCAATGGCAGGTAGCCTCTATTCCTCCACCTGATTTCTTTTTTTTTTTTTTTTTTTTTTTTTTTTTTGGTTTTTCAAGACAGGGTTTCTCTGTATAGCCCTGGCTGTTCTGGAACTCACTTTGTAGATCAGGCTGGCCTCGAACTCAGAAATCTGCCTGCCTCTGCCTGCTGAGTGCTGGGATTAAAGGCGTGCACCACCACGACCAGCTCCACTGATTTCTTGACACAGGGTCTCTTACAGAGCCTGGAGCAAGGCCCAGGATGCATCTGTTGGTCTCCACGTTCCCAGCATGAGATACCCAGCTTCTTACATGGGTACAGGGGAGCCCAACTCAAGGCCTTGCACTGGATGGCAAGCACTTTGCGAATGAGCCATCTGCCCAGCCCCTGAAATGGGTTTTGATCTGCTCATGTAAGAACGCAGGGCTCCAGAGCTACCCTGGTCTCTAGCCTTCCAATCAGTCATCGAGCCAGTAGGTGAAGCTGAGCTACAGCAAAAACCAAGGCATTGGCAGCACACTGCTGTAGTCACTATGTTTACTTCTAGCACAAATCTCCTACAAAGAAGCCACTTTCCACTAAAAATGACTTTAATGAAGTAATAGTCGTTAGGTTGTGACCCGAGTGCCTCTTTTTAGTACTTAGTCAGCAAAATAAAAATTACACATAATGTACTTCTGATAAGAATAAAAGAATGACTGTTATCTAAAAGAAAACAACTGGTAATTGGGTTGTTATGTGCCTCACGAAATAATACTTTTATCTGATAAACACTTTAATCTTTCTCTCTCTCTCTCTCTCTCTCTCTCTCTCACACACACACACACACACACACACACACACACACACATAATTTTTAAACTAGAATGGCTGAGTCTGGCCACTGGGAACATCATTACTACCCAGAAATATTAGACCAACAATATTAGATCATTTAATTTGTGTAGTAGAAATCACTGAAGCATCTATTTTATGTCAACTTAAAAAAAAAAAACCACCAGGGGTCTGGAGAGATGGCTCAGCTGATAAGAGCAATTTTTTTTGTTCTTGAAAAAAATCTGAGTTAGGTTCCTAGCATCCACATAATGGCCGCAAAACATCTGTAACTCAGTTTCAATGTATTCGATGCCTTCTTTTGATTTCTGAAGGCACTAGGCACATGTATTGTGGTGCATAAACATACATGCAGGCAAAACACCCATACCCACAAAGTAAATAAATCTAAGAATAAAAATAAAAATAACTGCCAGGCTAGAGCTGTGCTCTACAAAATAAAAGTAAATTAACATGGGAGAATATAACTGCTTGTTTTCAAATCAATCATAAAAGTTCTATTTTTTCTTAGTTTATTAAATTCTTTATTTTGTTTCATTTTCTCTAATGCCACATTTCTTTTAGTTTTTTGAGACAGGGTTTCTCTGGCTGTCCTGGAACTCACTCTGTAGACCAGACTGGCCTCGAACTCAGAAATCTGCCTGCCTCTGCCTCCCGAGTGCTGGGATTAAAGGCGTGCGCCACCATGCCTGGCTTTAATGCCACGGTTCTGAAAGGGTGTATATAGCAAGCACCTTGAGTACTATAGTCACGCTATCATAGAGTTGGCATTCTATGTAAACATAGGGGATATAAATATTTGTTTTACAATTAGACAGATTAAATTAAACGTCTCGTTAGTTATTCAGATTAAGGAGCTGGAGAGAGTGCTCCATGGTTAAAAACGCTCCCTGCTCTTTTAGAAGACCTGTCTGGTTTCCAAGCACCTACATTGGGCAGCTGACATCTCCTGTACCTCCAGGTCCAGGCTGTCAAATGCCCTGTTGTCTCCATGGGCATACACACATGCACACACGCATGAACACACATTCACACAGACACATAATAAAAATAAATCCTTGTTTTCAGATTAAATAAAAGATCCAAAGTATCTCTCCTTCAGCAGTCTGATTTCCTGAAAACAGATATAATTAACAGGGGTTAGCAGATGCTCAGGACAGCAGTATTAAGAAAAATAACAAAAATTTGGGAAGTCCAAGAATTTTTTTTTTAATTGAGGCTGGGTATGGCAGATGACAAGTGTAATCACAGCTACCCTGATCCTTGAGGGAGGGAGGGAGGAGGGCTGCAAATTTGAATCCTTTGTGGGCTACATTGTGAGTTGTTCAAGGTCAGTCTAAGCAATGTAGTAAAACCTAGTCTCACCACAAAAAGAAAAAAGAAAAGCCAGGCAGTGGTGGTGGAAGCTTTTAATCCCAGCACTTGGGAGGCAGAGGCAGGTGGATTTCTGAGTTCGAGGCCAGCCTGGTCTGCAGAGTGAGTGCCAGAAGAGTGGCCCACATCCATTACCATGGTTCCCTGATAACTTTTTTTTTTTTTTTTTATTATTATATGTAAGTACACTGTAGCTGTCTTCAGACACACCAGAAGAGGGAGTCAGATCTTGTTACGGATGGTTGTGAGCCACCATGTGGTTGCTGGGATTCGAACTCTGGACCTTCGGAAGAGCAGTCGGGTGCTCTTACCCACTGAGCCATCTCACCAGCCCCCCCCCTGATAACTTCTAACAGTAGTTAGAAATTGATTCCTGGTTCCAGAAACTGTTTCCAGGACAGCCAGGGCTATACAGAGAAACCCTGTCTCGAAAAGCCAAAATAAATAGATAGGTAAATAAATAAATAAATAAAGGCAAATCGTAACTGTTCTGGGCAGGTGGCTGCCTTGCCTACTAAAGTGTCTTTCTGTGGAAACAAAGCCTCTCTTCCCATTGCTCTCTATGCTACTGAATTCTGTATACACCCCATTAGAAAATCTACAACCAGCCCCATTATTATAGTACTTTTCATTTTCTGTTTATGAAAAAGTGTTGATCCCAAAGATGAAAGGACAAAGATCACCATGGCCAAATTAATTAAAGCAAGCAATTAATTAAAGCAAGCTATTTTATTCATGTACACTGGCTGCCTACCCCTCAGGACAGGTCAGCTTTGGATGTAAGGAAGACAAGGCTTTTTATAGTTTAGGGGTAAGCTGTTGGGTTTTTTGTTTTTGTTTTTTAACAAAATCTCAGCCGTTTGATTTTATCAATGAAGACTTGGGAGCCAGATGCTGGGGGGACAGCCTGCTAGTTCAGAGACCCAGAGAAAGCACCCAGTTGACCATCTTCCTCAGCTGATACTCCAGAAGCAATGCCCCTCTTTCTCCCACTCCCACTCAAAAGAACCTCCAGACAACTAAATGCTCCTCCCTTCTACTCCCTATGTGTCTCTGTCCTCCTGACTCCCTCTTACTCTCAAGACTTTTTTCTTAATAATCCTATGGTCACTTCCTGTCAACTGGCCGCTTGTTCTGCCTCCTGACCTATGGTTGATTTTATTTAACCCTGTTTACATTATTCAAGCAGAAAGCTGTTGAATTAAAAGTATATGTTTAGGCTGACCCATACCACAACTAAAACCAGGCTTTCCCAGTAAATAACACAATATCAGGGTTCATGGTGTGATCAAATATCCTGCAACAGTAGGGGGTTCACAAACGGGGGATTGGATGGACAGAGCAGGTTGGGTTATAGGAGAGGAACAGAGACAAAGACATGGTTGCAAGATGGGCATGACAAGGCGGTTATAACAAGGTAGGCATAGAACATTCTTGTTTCTTTGTTTGGGTTTTTCGAGACAGGGTTTCTCTGCATGACAGCTCTGACTGTCCTGGAACTTGCTTTGTAGACGGGGGCTGGCATTGAACTCACATTCGGCCTACGTCTGCCTGCTAAGTGCTGCGATTAAAAGCATGCACCATCAGCTCCTGGCCATGTAACCTTTTGAATCAAAGTAGGGTTGCAAGATGATTATAAACGACTTTTTGAAACAAAGACATGATTGCCATTCCTGGAACACTTGGTACAGAACCATTTGTAGTTAAGGCTGTGGGGAGCGGGGCATAGGCTAATCCCTGAGAAACAGAGGTTTGATTATAAACAGGCATGAACCTAGTTTGTTTTTTATTGTAAGCTGTCTTTTAAACGTAAGATGGAGGCAGGCTGATTCTTCGAAAGGTCTCAGTACATAGCCCAGTCTGGCTTCCAACTACAGGTGCCTGCCTCTATGCCTGGACCTTGAGAGGCATTTACTTTGTCTCTGTAAAAGTGTAGTAATTTGGTATTCCCAACAGCAGGCACGATTCCTGACACAGTACATACTCGGTTTCCTAGAATCAGACCATCTGTTGAATGCATCCATTATTTAATATCCTTGTGCTCTGAGATGAGAACAGATGGATCAGATGAGTGTTCTCCCAAGGCAACAAGGGAGAAAGGTATACAGCAAGAACAAACACTTTTTTCTTCTTTTTCTTGAGACAGACTCTCAAGTTTACTACAAACTTGCCACACAGCCGAGGATGAACTTATCCTCCTGCCTCCACTTCCTAAATCCGCTGGCAGGACCCATCACACAGTATCTCCCTTCCCGCCTCTGTTTGTTTTGAGTTAGGAACACATTCCGTAGCACGCTATCTGGAACTCACCAAATGACACAGTAATCCTTTTGCCGAAACCATAGGACGCGTATTAACAGGCATGAGACACCGTCCAACGCTGACCTCCAACCAAAAAATTTCGCAAAGCCACAAAGCCAATGACCCAGACACGCACATGGGAAAATTCAATAAATTCTTTCTTGGGGGCCGGGGGGGGGGGTGGTGGTTGAGACAGTGTTTCTCTGTGTAGCCCTGTCTGTCCTGGAACTCACTCTGTAGACCAGGCTGGCCTCGAACTCAGAAATCCGCCTGCCTCTGCCTCCCAAGTGCTGGGATTAAAGGCGTGCACCACCACCGCCCAGCAATCCAATGAATTCTTAATTCACCCCCATTATTTGAAACGCTGTGAGTTTCTGGCTCACAGGTAAACTTTCTGGAACTAGCGATCAATTTCTAACTACTGTTAGAAGTTATCAGGGAACCACGGTAATGGATGTGTGCCACTCTTCAGCCGTCGCCACATTCCAAACTGGGGGTGGGGCTCAAAGCAAAGAATCAGCACGCGCGATGTCACCACCGCACAGGCGACCGCAAGGGGACATCAACCCCACTCCAGCACCCGAAGTTCCTCTTCCCTCTCCCCCCCGCCCCGCCCCCAGTCCCCTCCCCTCTCCCGTATCCTCTTCCCTTCTCCTCCTCCCTTCCCTAGGCCATCTCCAAATTCAACTCTAGTCTCCTCCCTCACGCCTTCGCCAATGTCCGACACTCAACTGCTTCCTCTTCCCGTCCCAGAAGCGGCGTCTTCCAGTGCCGGGGAGGACGAACCGGAAGTGCGTCATGACCTGGCGCCCAGTTATTCGTTTTCCGCGCGCGTTCCGAGGAGCGGTTTTGGGCTCTCTTCGTTTTTCTCACGGTTCTCCACGGGTTTGGAGTGTTTCTATAAGGCGGTGGCCACGATTGCCGACATGCCATCGGTGCTGGGCTCTATGATGGTGGCCTCTACGTCGGCCGCCGCCTCCCTGCAGGAAGCTTTGGAAAACGCGGGGAGGCTTATCGATCGACAGTTGCAAGAAGACCGCATGTACCCGGACCTTTCTGAGCTGCTCATGGTGTCGGCCCCAAGTGAGTGATCGGTCCACTGGACGCTCTGTTTCCCCACCATAGGATTCTAGTCCGATTCCCCTGTCTTCTTCTCTGTACGTTGGTGCCCTCGTGAACATTCAGAGATTAGGGCTTGGTTTCTTGAAAACACGACAAACAGCAACCGACTTTTAGCTTTTATTGCTTATTTCTTCTTGTCTACACTTTATTTACTGTAGATACTCGAGGAGGTAAGAGCAAACTCATTAAGTCCAAATGAGAAGAATCCTCTGATCCAGATTCCATTTCTGTGCATTTTTTGCTTCGATAATGCTCGCTCAGAAAAGCAAGCGAGTTAATTTGGAAATCTGCCGCGTTCTCTCAGAGTCATGTCATACGTGTAGAGTTAGTATATTTGTGAGTGCCGGGACTAACTAGGAAAGAAATATAGGGGTCAGAAGGCTAACTGACAGGGAGAGCAGAACTAAGTTTATCTGCCAACAGAGGAGATAATTTGGAAGAATTTGCCTTAACTTTTAAAACTTGTTACCAGCTAAAGGTTTGTGGAGTTGCATTAGTTGCTACAAAATGTTTCTTGTGAAATGAAAGTTGGAGAAAAACAGAAATGTAACATGCAGGTGAGACTTGGTGAGAAAAAAAAATGGGTGGGAGTAACTTAAACAGAATAATCAATCAAAAGTAGCCCAAAGCACATGAGCAATGACTTGTAAAAATCTATTAAGAGATTTTTATTTTTTTAACCAGAAATACTGACAGCAGCCAGATAGTGGTTGTCCATTCCTTTAATCTCAGCATTTGGGAGGCTGAGGCAGGCGGATCTCTGTGGGTTCCAGGCTAGGCTGGTCTATAGAGGGTGCTCCACAGCTGCCAAAGCTACACAGAAAAACCTTTAATCCCAGCACTTGGGAGGCAGAGGGAGACGGATTTCTGAGTTCGAGGACAGCCAGGGCTATACAGAGAAACCCTGGGGGGGGGTGGGGTCGTTGAAAAACCCTGTCGTGGAAAACTGAAAAGAAAAATACCAGAAGCAAAGATAGTCTTTGTACTTGACAAGTATTAGCAAATGAGCTTGCCTTTTTTGGAGCAGGGTCCAAAATTTTATAAAAACTTGCTTGACCTATTAGCTGCTATTGTCTTCATATGTCCAACCCCCTCCCACCCCCGCTTTGCTTTCTGATCCTCTCAAATGTGTAATCTCTTTAATATACTTTCCTCCTCATACTAATCCCTTTCCCTTCTAGCATTTTCCCCCCTCTGCCTAACAGGCTCCTCCCAGACAAGTTTTCTCTGATAGCCCTGGCTGTCCTGGAACTCCGTCCGAGATCTGCCTTCCTCTGCCCCTGAAGTGCTGGGTTAAAGGCATGGACATGGAAGCCTGGTTCCATCCAGTTCTTAGTAAAAGACCCTAGTTCTAAGTCAGGCATGGTGCTACATGCTTTTAATTTCATGCTCTTGGAGACAGAGGCAGCGAGATCTCTTTGAGTTTGAGGTCAGTCCGAATACATAGTGAGTTCTGACCAGAACAATAAAGTGAGACCCTGCTCCAAAAAAGGGAAGTCTTTAGTTTCTTTGAAAATTTTCTTGACCACTCACATTGTCATTGTCAAAGAAGTTATTCTTCCCTTTTGTATTTCCACTTCATTTCCTATGTGCATTGTTCTATTGAAATTGTATTTTAGGGCTAAGATTTATTTTTAGAAAGAACCCAGTGGAGAGGTGAACAGGAATGGTTATGTGAATGAACCATGCTGGGGCCAACATATCTATGATTGTTCAGCCATGGTAATCAGTATTTTTTTTTAAAGATTTTATTCATTTTATGTACGCTTGTAGCTCTCTTCAGACATAACAGAAGAGAGTATTGGATCCCATTATAGATGGTTATGAGCCACCGTCTAGTTCCTAGGAATTAAACTCATGACCTCTGGAAGAGCAGTCAGTCCTCTTAACTGCTGAGCAATCTCTCTAGTGCAGTAATCAGTATTTAATGTCAGTTCTCCAAACATCCTTGTATTCTGAACTAGACCCTGATAAGGTACCTGGAATACTTAGGTTGTAGGTCAGGGCTAGTGTTAAGTGTCCTGAAGGACAGGTCAAGTAGACCAGCCCACTCGTGCCCCTCGGCTCTGAGTCAGAGAGCAAGAGATAGGAAGCACAAGAAGAATTCTTTATTGAGAGCAGTCTGGATCCCCACCAACTTCCAGTGATGTTTTGCATTATTGGTATTTATGTATGATGTATTGGTCTGGGAGAGAAATCCAAAGAGGACAAATAGATTGTTTGGTGTGAACCTTGTTCCGTTGTTTTTAGGAAAGGATCTAATGTAACTGGGGCTAGTCTCTAACGGTTGTCAGGAGTGACCTTGAATTTCTAATCCTCCTAAGAGCTACAGATAGAGGTTCCTGCTACTCCAGTCTGTTTGATGCTGAGCCAGGAGTCACGGCCAGGGATTCATGTCTGCTGCACAAAACCTGCTGAGCTCCATCCCACTCTTGATTACTTCCTCTCGTTTTTGAAACCAGTACCTGTCCCACCCTGTAGTGGTGAGCTTTCTTAGGTTCAGTTTGTGACAGGTTAGAACTCCTTCATTTCAGAGATGTCATAGGCACTGGGGTGACTTGACTGGCTTATCTATTCCTAGTTGATGAGTGGTACTTTATTGTTGTAAATAAACGCTTTCTTTTATCTTTTTTTTGTGTAGACAGTCCTACTGTTTCTGGAATGTCCGACATGGATTACCCTCTGCAAGGACCAGGTTTGCTGTCAGTACCCAGCCTTCCAGAGATCAGCACTATCCGGAGAGTTCCCCTCCCGCCTGAGCTGGTTGAACAGTTTGGACGTATCCTATTGCTTTGTATTTAGCTATTTGATAAATATTAGATTACTCAGTTTCGTTATTATAAATCTTTTGGGGGGGGGCTTGTCAAGACAGGGTTTCTCTGTATAGCCCTGGCTGTCCTGGAACTCACTCTGTAGACCAGGCTGGCCTTGAACTCAGAAATCTGCCTGCCTCTGCCTCCCAAGTGCTGGGATTAAAGGTGTGAGCTACCACTGCCTGGCTTTTTTTTTTTTTTTTTTTTTTGCATTATTATAATTCTTGTTCCATTTACATAATGTTTGTAAGTTATTTCAGAGTTCTCTTTTTAGAGCCACATGTATAGCTCATTTGTCTGGCATGCCTGAGGCCCAGCTGTTCAGACCTTTCATTCTCAGCCATGCATGGTGGTATATACCTATGATGCCTCCAGAGGTTGAAACAGGAGGATTTGGCACTCTTGTGGCCTACCTGGGCTGTTTAGTGAGACCTTTCTTGAAAATAAGAGTGACTAGGTAGTTTGCTTTCTTTCTGTTAGATAAGCATGGGCATGGTGGTCCACACCTTTGATTCTACCACTTAGGAGGCAGAGGCAGGTGGATCTTTATGAGGTCAAGCCCAGCCTGGTCTATAATAGTGAATCCAGGACAGATAGGCAGAGCTACATAGTGAGACTGTGTCTCAAAAAAAAGAAGAAAGAAGGGGGAAAAAAGAGGGAGGGAGGGAGGGATGGATGGATGGAGTAGTTGGCGTGGGTAAATGTGGTATAAGCCTGTCACCTCAAGATTTATGAAGATGAGGCTCGAGGATTACAGCTTCCAGGCTAGCCTGAGCTAACAGTGAGACTGCCTCAAGAAAAAAGAAAAGTGTTTGCAACTGGAGAAGATTCAGCAGTTAAGAGCATGGCCTGTTCTTGTAGAGGACCCAGATTATAGGCCCAGCACCTACTTGATGGCTCACACCTGTCGGTAACTCCAGTCCCAGGGGCTCCAATGCCCTTGTCTGGCATCCATGGGTGCAGGAACACAGATGGTATGCAGATAGGTATGAGGTGTGTGTGTTTAAAGAAAAAGGGAGAGGGAAGGAAAGAGAAAAGAAGGAAGCCTCATGGGTACTAGGCAAGCTCTGTATCACTGAGTGGTAAACCTAAAAGGTCACTTTAAATGGCAACTTTTAAGTCTAAAGCTATGGAACGGATTGAGAAAGCTAATTGCCCTCTGCACCTTACATCGTCCGTGCGTCCTCAGACATGCAGTGCAACTGCATGATGGGCGTTTTCCCCCCGATCAGCAGAGCCTGGCTTACGATTGACAGTGACATATTCATGTGGAACTATGAAGATGGGTACGTATGGGAGGCTGCTCTGGGATTCTGCTAACCTCGACTGCTTGTTGCATCTCGTGTTCTAGTCAATGTTTGCCCGTGTATACCAGTCATCTTGGGGGCATTGAAGTCTGGGTTTGGGGGCTAGGGAGATGGCTCAGTGGCTAAAGTGCTTGCTCTATAAGCAAGAGCCTGCACTCAGATGCTGGGGTCTTGCTGAGCAGCTGGTTTAGCTGAAACAGTGAGCTCCAGGTTCAGTGAGAGAAATTGTCTCAAAAGTAAAGAAGACACTCAACATTGACTAACCTCTGGCCTCATTACATGCACACACTCTAGCTCACCCATGCACACTCATTCACACATGCGGATTCTGTTGTAGCAATTTGTCACTAATGTTCTTGGTTTTAGTACTGCTGGAGCCTACTCATGGCAAGCACTCCATGGAGCTACGTCCCCTACAAAAGACTGCTCTTGTTTGTTTGTTTGTTTGTTTGGTTTGTTATTGTTGACTGGTTTGCATGTTTGTCGTCCTGGGGGTTAAACCTGGTGTCCATGAATGCTAGGCAAGTGTTCTCTCATTGAGTGATATCCCCAGCCTCCAGAGTACTTCTCTTAAGAAGCAAGCACTAGTTCTAACTTCATAGTCTGTAAAAGAAATTATACATTGGTACTTTTGAGCTAATATTTGACATTTTAATATTTTGTACATATGGGGGGAGGTGGGTTTAGGTGTGTGAATATATATATATATACCACAGTATATGTATAGAAATCTGAAATTCTTTCTACCATGTGGATCCTGGTGGTGGTCCCTTATTGACATTTTAAAGACTTTCCTTGCATTTCTATGGACTAGGAATCTGATAATTCAGGAAATGATTATTTGGTTATTTCATGGCTTTGACTTTCTGTGTAAATTAAATAAATAGAATGTATAAAAGCCAGAAGTTCCTTAAGTAGAGTAGTGTCTTGATCTGGCTGCTCACCTGGCTGGAGAGGTGAGTTTTGTTTTACTTGTACTTTATATTTCAGTTATTCAGTTCCCTATTTTGAGTAATCTAATTATCCTTATTGAGATAGCAGATGCCGCCCATGTAACTACAAGAGTAAGCTGTTACTCTTACATTGAATAACCAGTGCTCCTTTTAGAATCATGCATGTGCATGCAAACACATTCAAAATATTTAACTACATCAAAACTGATACCATATGACCACTTACATTCTGCAGAAAAGATACTGTTTTTACTTTCCAAACCTAACATGCATATTTAGGACCTAAATGAATATTTAGCAAATATTTATCCTGAGACGTGGCTATGCCTTGCCTCCCCTTAGGCTAGGATACAATGGGTAAGCCTTTATTACAGCAAGGGTTGGCTTTTGGATTTGTTTGTTGCTGTAGTCATCTCAGTAGCTTGGGTTTCTGAATTTCTTTAAAATTTCCCTGTGTCAGGGTGGAGAATTAACAGTAAACTCTGCGCTCCTTCCCAGAGTCTAGCCCCCGTCTTAGCAGGCCATTGGTGTTCACTTGATAGCCATTGCTTGCAGCCCTGATGGGCGGTTGTTTAGAAGGTAGTCCACCTTTACCTGTTTCTCTAGCTTAGCCTTACACAGCTCTATAGCCTGACTATTAATTTTTCCCTAGTTTTGTTTGCTGTTTTAGGTTTTTAGTATATATCTAAATTTTTTTCAACTAATAAAGAGCATTGTAAATATGATTTAATATATGTAAACATGTTTTCTTTACTTTTGGGCAGAGGTGACCTTGCCTATTTTGATGGACTCAGTGAGACAATTCTTGCTGTGGGGCTTGTGAAACCAAAAGCTGGTAAGAAGTAAAACTCTCAGGATGAGATTGTAACTGTTCAGTCTCCCAGTGTTTTCGAGCTGAATCAGGAAAGTTCTAACTCTTCTAGTGCCTGGCAGCGACCACTCTACTTTTCTCTATATGAATAGGTTTTCTCCGGTAGTAGTTGTCGTTTTGTGTCCGGCTCGCTCTTCACAGATAACATTTGTTGGGTGTGTCTGAATTTGCCTTTCCAGCGAGGTGTGGTGGCGCATGCCTTTGATCTCAGCACTGGGGAAAAGCAGCTCAATGTCTTCTTCAGCTAAAACACAATGTTGAGGCTACCTTGGCTACCTCACGCGCTGTCCCCCAAAACTTCCTCCTCTGTATAGCATGCATATGCTACATTTTGCTGGTTCATCTGCTGAAAGACACTTAGATTACTTTAATCTTTTAGACTTTTGGATAGTTTTTCTTTTACTATAAGTATACAAATGCAAATGTTTATAGTTCAGTAAACCAAAATCTATTAAGACACTTTTTTTTTTCTTTTTTTGGTTTTGTTTCTCTGTGTAGCCCTGGCTTCCTGGGACTCACTTTGTAGACCAGACTGGCCTCGAAATCAGAAATCCGCCTGCCTCTGCCTCCCGAGTGCTGGGATTAAAGGCATGCGCCACCATGCCCGGCAAGACACTCTTTTTAAATGACAGTAATTGTTGAGCCAGTTATTTCCTAAGTTAGTTTTTCCTACTGTTTATGTACTTTAATACTTTAACATAGTAATATTTAAGCATCAGAATTTGCTGGCCTGGATTCAGACCTTTACTGTTTGGTTAGGAGTTCACTTCAATGGTGAAACCGTATTTTATTCATGCTTAAATTTAGGTGAGGTGTTTTTCAGCCTTTGTCTGCTTTGCCATAGGCATCTTTCAACCTCATGTAAGACACTTGCTGGTTTTGGCAACCCCTGTGGATATAGTAATTCTTGGACTCAGCTATGCTAATGTACAAACAGGTATGGTAATCCACTCATATCCTAAATTTCTAAAAATAGCACTGTCTTGAAGATTAGTATTATAATGCTTACAATACCAGATCCTTACACTGGTTTGAGTTTGTTTTTTTTTCTTGGATATTTTATTGTGTGATATATATGTGTGCTATAGGTGCAGTTTAAGAGGAATTACCAAATTCTTTTGAGTGAAGCTCTGCATGCGTGCATTGTTAGAAATTGAGTTCGTTCGGCCTTACATTTAGAATGTAAGCACTTTACTGCTAAACAACATCCTGGCCAGAGTGTTAAACTCTTTTATATCTATTTGTATTTTATGTGTATGAGTGTTTTTGAGTATACATGCATTCTATTTGTATTTTATGTGTATGAGTGTTTTTGAGTATACATGCATTCTCTGTGTGCCTGGAGCCTGAGGAGGCCAGAGAATGGATGGAGTTAGATCCCTTAGACCTCAAGTGACAGGTGTTTGTGAGCATCCATGTGGCTGCTGAGAACTGAACCTGTGCCTTCTACAGCAGCATCAAGGGCTCCTTAACCACTGAGTCTGAGTCATCTCCAGCCCCTCAAGCTTTTATGGAAACTTTATAAAATATGTAATTTGGGATATTTTAGTAAGAATTTAGTAAAAGTACCAGTTTTTAAGATAATGTGAAAATCATTTTAGCCTTTCAAAAAGCTAAGAAACTGGTTTTTCCTGTTGCAAACATACAGGTTCTGGCATTCTCAATGACAGCATGTGTGGCGGCATGCAGCTGCTTCCAGATCCCTTATATTCTCTTCCCACGGACAACACGTACCTTTTAACAATCACGTCCACGGATAATGGCAGAATCTTTCTGGCTGGAAAGGATGGCTGTTTGTACGAAGTAGCATACCAAGTAAGCTTTAACATTTACAAACTTTTTTTTTTTTTTGTCTTTTACTCAGTCGCAAAGAAAAAGCAAAGCTTTTCTTTGAATTTTCTAATTGCATAGCATATATTATTAGGGAGAATATTGAAACATAAATGTCAGTGTCTTGGAGCTCAGCTCAGAACGTTCCAACTGTTAGACACGCACCGTGTCTCTGAGCTGCAGCGTCAGCTCTGTACATGGCAGCCCGACTGTCAGCCCGACTGGTGGGTGTCTGTAAAGGGTTCCTCATTGCTATATGTGCATTTACACCTGTGTACACGTGTTTGTGGATGGACAAGCAGACAGTACTCTTTGTAAATGTACGTCTTTACTTAGGTTGCCGTTATCTTCACAATTGGCCTCTCATTGAATTTTGTGTGTTGGAAGGCATTTGTTGTATTTAGTAGTTTTAATTATAAAAGAAAACTCTGTAGGTCATTTTGAAAAGTATGTTTCAGTGTGTTCACCGTCACTGCGGAAGCCTGGAGGCTGGCAGGCTTTACTAGGCCTGAATACAGTTGTCTTCTTACGTGGCATTTCAAGTGTTGTGTTGTTTTTCCTCCAAGGCAGAAGCAGGCTGGTTCAGTCAAAGATGTAGGAAGATCAATCACTCCAAGAGCTCGCTCTCCTTCCTGGTGCCTTCCTTGCTGCAGTTCACGTTCTCAGAAGATGGTGAGTAGCAAACACATTTGACAAGGAAAACAAGATTTTCATGCTTCAAGACCTAACGTTTTCTTCAGAACTTTTCATCCTTAGTTAAAAGCTTGTCATATTAAATTGCATTTTTTAGATGCCTATGAATTCACTTAAAGACTAGAGGCATTATAAAATGGAAAAAACATGGATTTTATTCTCAAGTTGTCTCCTAAAAACTTTGGTTGTTCCTGGATCATATGTTCAAAACAGCTTTCCTACCTTAACCAAAAAGTGTGTGTCTGTCTCTATGTGTGTCTTTCTGTCTTCATGCATACAAAAGTAAAAGAGACTAATTTGCATATGTGATAAAGGGTCAAGGACAAATTCCCTGCTAAGCTTTTTATCCCTAAGTTTTAGTGTTTATAGAAACATAAATTTGTAGGATTAAGGCGTGGGTCACCACAGTCTGGCTAGAATGTGCTCCATATCACAGAGTTCTTCTACCCAGATGTCATGCTTTGTTCTTATTGGAAAACTAGAAGTGTTTCTAGAATAGAGTAAATGATTTGTTAAGTATTACTGAACTAAGCAATAGTCTAAACTGGGCATAGTGGCACATACCTCTAATTTCAGTTCTTGACAGGCAGAGACATGATAGTTTTTGTACATTCAAGACTAGCCTGGGCTGCATAGCAAGTTTAAGGCAAGCCAGAAGTGCATAGTGAGACTCTGTCTCCAAAACCAAATTTTAAAGAGTTAAAAATTCACTTAGAAGACAGAATAAGTTGCTTTTGTTTTCAGACAGAGTTTTGTTCTATAGCCCTGTCTGGCTTTGTAATGCTGATGTATTTCTCAGACTGCATGCTAGGGTGACTGGAGAGCAGCGTGCAGCACTGTGCCTGACAGTGTGAGTTGTTTATGACACCCTACTTGTGTAACCTAATGTTCCTGGTTGGTCCTTATTGCAGACACTGTGTACGATATTGAGTATCACAGGCAAGCAGGAGAGCAGGAAGCCCCGAATGCAGATCCGAATGCAGCAGTTTTCATTTGCTGTGAATGGGCCCTGTGTTCAGTTGAGAATCCTCAGAGTTAGTTGTGTTTTTCTCTCTTGTTTTTTTTTTTAGATCCTATTGTTCAAATTGAAATTGATAATTCCAGAAATATTTTGTATACACGATCGGAGAAAGGAGTTATACAGGTAAATATGCATGTTTGCTATGATTTAAGATTAGAAAAGCATTCCTGTTTTGTTTCCTATTTTTTATTGGTTATTTTATTTATTTACTTATCAAATGTTATCTTCCTTCCTGGTTTCCACTCCACAACCCCCCTCCCCCTGTTTCTATGAGGGTGCTCCCCCCCACAACTCCCATTATTTTCTCTCTTTTTTTTAAAAGATTTTATTTATTATTATATGTAAGTACACTGTAGCTGTCTTTAGACACAACAGAAGAGGGCGCCAGATCTCATTATGGATGGTTGTGAGCCACCATGTGGTTGCTGGGATTTGAATTCAGGACCTTCAGAAGAGCAGTCAGTGCTCTTAACCGCTGAGCCATCTCTCTAGCCCCTCCCATTAGTTTCTAACTTTGAAAAAAAATATTGTTTTTGTGCGGACAAATGTGTGTATGCACACCTCTGTGACACAGCCCATGTGTGGAGGGAGAGGATAACTTAGAGTTAGGTCTTTCTCTGCTGTGAGATCCAGAGATGGGAGTTAAGGCGTGAGGCTAGAAGTGGCCCGTGCCTGTAGCCAGTGAATTATCTTACCTGCTTACACCGCTGTCTTATAAGGAAGACTTGAGTATTCAAACCTCCTGTGAACTGTGAACTTTGTTGTTGTTTGAGACAAGTTTTCCTGTCACTCAGACTGGCCGTGAGCTGCTTCTGTAGCCAAGATTGACTTTGAACTCTTCTGCTTCTGCCTCCCAATTGTCTGCCATTGCTCCTGTGTGTCACCATGCCTGCCTTCATCTGTGTGCTTTTGCAAGTAAACACCTCAAACCATTTCTTAGGCCATTTCTTGTTGTTTGTTTGTCTTAGTGAGATTTCAAACATTTTAATGTTCAGTAAATGCCAAATTAACTAATCTGAAAGAGAGCACTCGAACTTCAGTATACTGTGTATGCTGTGCATTTGTGTCTAAGGGAGAATCCTTATATAATCCAATATGCTGTGTGTGCTGTGTAATTGTGTCTAAGGAGAATCCTTATATAATCCAATGTACTGTGTGTGCTGTGTAATTGTGTCTAAGGAGAATCCTTATATAATCCAATGTACTGTGTGTGCTGTGTAATTGTGTCTAAGGAGAATCCTTATATAATCCAATATACTGTGTGTGCTGTGTAATTGTGTCTAAGGAGAATCCTTTATTCCCAGGTTTATGATTTGGGCCATGATGGACAGGGGATGAGTAGAGTTGCTTCAGTTTCACAGAATGCCATTGTCTCTGCTGCTGGAAACATTGCTAGGTAATGTGTGCTTTACTGTCAGGAATTCATTTGCAGACATATTTATGCTGTTTGTGTATAGTACCTATAATATGTTATATGTTCATTGTATAACATATAATGTGTAATATATACTATACTAAGATTAAATTACTCCTTCAAATATCTCTAATAGATTATTGAAATCTTGTCACTTCAGACTTCTCATGTTGGTTGAAATCATAAGGTTTCTTACTGAGTGAAAACTTGTGTTTTACCCTCTTGGACTTTTTCAAAGGCACTGAGAATCAAATCCAAAGTCTCCTTCATACTAGGCAAGCATTCTACCACTTAGCTAGACCTCTAGCCTTTTTCATAGTGCTAAACTCAGGTTCTTTGCAGCAAATATTGTAGAGGTTATAACACAGGCCCCCTACTCTCCCCTTACAGCAAGCCTACATGGTACAAATTAGAAAGAATTTCATAGCTGTAATATCCTCATATAATTCATGATAAAACTGAAACTAAAGGATATAATGGATTCCTTTGGCCTCTTACAGAGCTAGAATCCAATGTGGAGTCTGAGGAATTATGTGTTGGATGCTGAGCTAATTGGTGCAAACTTCCTAAATTCCTTAGTGATCTGCAGACATTCTCCTCACTGGAGGTCTCACGTTTGCTAATGGTCTTTGTAGTGGTTTGTAAAGAGGGCTAGTCTTAAAACCATACATCTACTGTAGTTGTGCTTCTCCTGCTGCTACTATGTTGCTTCCTAAGGGATTAATCTTATTATTTATTGAGATGATGCCTATCTATTTGGCCATCCTGGAACTCACTACATAAATCAGGCTGGCCTCAAACTCAGAGATCCACCTGCCTCTGACTCTATGTGCAAGGGCTAAAGGCATGAACTACTACACCTGCCTCAGACTTGACTTTTTATAAATTAGGAATAAACTTCAGTTTTTGTTTCTTAAAGGACTATTGATCGTTCCGTCTTTAAGCCAATTGTTCAGATAGCTGTGATTGAGAGTTCTGAATCCCTGGACTGTCAGTTACTGGCTGTCACTCACGCAGGTACGCTTGCTTCTCTATCTGCTGTCCTACCAGTTTTCATGATCCTCGGGTTGGAGGTGTATGGTTAGAAATGCTTCACTCTCTCATTAGTTACTAAGAGGATGTTGAGAATTCTTTATTAGTGGGGGGTAACTCTTTTCTCTCCTCCTATTGTGAGGCATAGCCAGACCAGGAAAGTGAAGTGGCTTATGTTTAGTGACAGAACCTTAACTGAGACACGGCTTGCCTTGACTTGTCACAAGTTCTTGCTACAGAAATATACCGAGTCACTGCTCAAGTCTGGACATCTTCTAGAACGTGGTTTAATTGGCTATTCTATCATTTTAAGCCAATGAGGAAATTGGTGTGTGCTTTTGCAGAAGTCTCTGTGTCTGTGTGTCTGTGTGTGTCTGTGTGTCTGTGTGTGTGTGTGTGTGTGTGTGTGTGTGTGAGATTCTTCAGCACACATGTACTACTTCATGTCCTCCCTAATGCATATGTTTACCTCCTCATCAGGTGTAAGGCTGTATTTCAGCACTTGTCCGTTTAGACAGCCATTAGCTCGGCCGAATACACTGACACTGGTCCACGTCCGGTTACCTCCTGGATTTTCAGCATCATCAACAGTGGAAAAGCCTTCAAAAGTGCACAAAGCACTTTACAGTAAAGGTAAGCCCTGAGATGCTGTAAGGTTTAAGGTTCTCAATGTCTCAGAAGGATGTACCAGATCTGGGACTGTAGTGCTTACAGCTGCCTTTGAGCTGTCACATGACGTGGGAGCTGGGAATTGAACACAGGTTCCCTGCAAGAGCAGCAAGTGCTCCTAACTGCTGAGCCACCTTTCTGAGCACCACGACCACCAACATTTTTTGAGACAGTCACACTCTATAGCCCTGGCAGGCCTGGGCCTCTCTGTAGACCAGGCTATGCTTGAACTTTTAGAAACCTACCTGTCTCTACCTCCCAAGTGCTAGGATTAAAGATGTGCACCACCACACCAGGATCTTCCTACGTGATTGGTCTAAACTTTTCCTTTGCAAGAAGTTTTTTCAAATAACTAATACCATGTATCATCACAAACTCTTTAAATTATAACGTTATTGACATTACTCAAATTTAACCTTCTAAAGTATGAAAATCAGTGTGTGTTAGTTTATTCAGACTTGTACAGTGATCACCACTGTCCAACTTAAAAATATTCTAACAATTGTTCTAGCCCTGGGAAACTTTAACGTCCCTTTCCTAATAATTTGTCCACTTGGGATATTTTATATAAATAGAATACATGATTGGCACTGAGTTGCACTAAACACGATGTTTTAAAGATCGATGATGGTATAATGGGTATTAGCACTGTGTCACCAATTTTAAAAAATTATCATGTGTGTAGAGGTGGGGATAGTTGTTTGTGGAAACAAGAGGACCTCTGGGGGTGGGTTCTCTTGTTCAACCTGGTAGGTTCCAGGAATCAAGTCAGGTTATCAGGCTTGATAGCTGGCACCTTTGCTTGTTGGGCTCTCACTCCCAGATGCTGGGACTACAGGCTAGAGCTAACATGCCCTGTGCTCCCTTTTTCTTGTTGAATAATGTTTATTTGTGGAAACTGTACGTTCACGTCATCTCTACTTTGTACTGTGAATTACCCTGTTCCTGTAAGTGTTTGTGTTCAAGCTTTTATAAGAACATCTGTTCATTTCTATGGGATTGAAATTGTTGGATCATGTCGTCACTTTGCTTTTTCTGTGATGGACTCTCAGGCTGTCTTTCTAGTAACTAGGCCAGCTAACATTTTTGCCCATTGTAGAAGGCATACCCACTTTGGCTACATTCTTGCCAATACTTGTTTCTGGTTTATTCCCATCTTACTAGAAGAGAAGTTGTTTTTTATCTGATGGCTAAAGTTGTTGGGTGGCTTTCCAGGTACTTACTAGCCAGTTACCTTTCTCCTTTGCAAGACAAAGCAAACCATTTCTAAGCCTTTATTTACATTTATTTCTCTTAATTGAGTTGAGAATTTGTTGTATTTTCTAGATAAAGGTCCCTCATCCAAAGACGTGATCTGCTGATATTTTTGACACTGGTTGACTGTCATTGCATCTGAGCATCCTCTGTGTGCTTTATCACTTCACTGTTAGATTTAGTAGGGTTTCCCTTTAATATGAAAAGTGTATTTTATGCTGGTCTCAGGGATAGCATGAAGGAGTTCACTCCTCCCTCCCCTGAGCAGGGTCTGGGGTCAAACTCAGGTCATCTGTCTCTGTGACAAGAGCTGTATTTGATCAAGCAGAGGAAAGCATGCACTGGTATCTATGTCTATTTTATTCACGATGCATTTAAATTCACTGTTACATAGACTATTTCGCCAACTGAAAAGTTATTGACTTAAAAAAGATTATACTGAGTAAGCATTTATAAGTTAATGAAATTGATAAGCCAATCAATTACAAAATATGTTTTAACCCAGACACTCTAAAAATAAATGTTCAGTTTATTTACAAACAGTTTTAGAAAGCTAGCTGATTTTCTCCATGCACCGTTTATTTAAAAACAACATCCTTTTCTTTCCCCATTAGACTTTTTCTGCCATTGTATAGATTGTAAATGTTGCTGATAATTGCTGAGGCTATTGCGAGGGCAGATTATTTAACATCATATAAGAGTATTCTGTTTGTTTACCTTTTAGGAATTTTACTGATGACAGCCTCAGAAAATGAAGATAATGACATTTTATGGTGTGTCAACCATGATACATTTCCTTTTCAAAAGCCAATGATGGAAACTCAGGTCAGTAGCTTTGAGACTTTTCGTAAAAGTTCTGTGAGGTGTTGGGGATCAGACCCAGAGTCTGTGCATGCTAGTCCGGCTTTCAACTGTGTAGAAACATCCATACTCCATAAGCATTATAAAGGAGAGATGTAATGGTTGGTAACTCTATCTTCCCCATTATGGCTTCTTCCATAGTAATATGTAGATAGAACTCTTAGAGTGGCTCTCATGACATGGCCCCTAGCTTGAGGCACTTGATGCTCAATCAGGAAGACTGGAATTCTGATCCCAGCGTTCTCATCAGGTGGCTTACAAACATCTGCAGCTTTAGCTGTAAGAGGTCTGATGCCCTCTTCTTGCTTCCTTGCATACTTACACACTAATGTGCGCATACACCTAACAGACACAGACCTGAGCACTCGTGCACAAAAAAAAATTTTTTTTTTGGGTTTTCAGATTTAATATGTATTAGTACTTTTCCTGCATGTATGAATGTGTGTGTGTCTGTGTGTATAGGTATGTATGTGTATGTATGTGTGCTCTGCGCATGCCTAGTACCCACTGAGGTTAGAAGAGAGTGAAGGGCTCTCTGCAACTGGAATTGCACCAACACATATAAATGCTGGGGATCAAAACTGGGTCCTCCCCAAGAAGAGCAAGTGGGGGTTTTGGAGAGGTTGGTTTTTTTTGTTTGTTTGTTTGGGGTTTTTTTTTTGGTTTTTTTTGCAAGTGTTCTTAACTCAGCCATCTCTCCAGCCCCAAAGAAAGCAATCTTTTTTGTTTGTTTGTTTGTTTGTTTTTTTGTTATTTAAAACAAGTTATATGTCTCTTTTTTTAACTCTTTCTTTTTTTTTATTTAATTAGGTATTTTCTTCATTTACATTTCAAATGCTATCCCAAAAGTCCCCCATACCCTCTCCCCCCACACACACTCCCCTACCCACTCACTCCCACTTCTTGGCCCTGGCGTTCCTCTGTACTGGGGCATATAAAGTTTGCAAGACCAAGGGGCCTCTCTTCCCAATGATGGCCGACTAGGCCATCTTCTGCTACATATGCAGCTAGAGACACGAGCTCCGGGGGTACTGGTTGGTTCATATTGTTGTTCCACCTATAGGGTTGCAGACCTCTTTAGCTCCTTGATTACTTTCTCTAGCTCCTCCATTGGGGGCCCTGTGTTCCATCCAATAGCTGACTGTGAGCATCCACTTCTGTATTTGCCAGGTACCGGCATAGCCTCACAAGAGACAGCTATATCAAGGTCCTTTCAGCAAAATCTTGCTGGTGTATGCAATGGTGTCAGCGTTTGGAGGCTGATTATGGGATGGATCACCGGGTGTGGCAGTCTCTAGATGGTCCATCCTTTCATCTCAGCTCCAAACTTTGTCTCTGTAACTCCTTCCATGGGTGTTTTGTTCCCAATTCTAAGAAGGGGCAAAGCATCCACACTTCGGTCTTCATTCTTCTTGAGTCTCATGTGTTTTGCAAATTGTATCTTGTATCTTGGGTATCCTATGTTTCTGGGCTAATATCCACTTATCAGTGAGTACATATCATGTGAGTTCTTTTGTAATTGGGTTACCTCACTCAGGAAAAGAAAGCAATCTTAGAGTAAAGAAATATATCTTGTAATTCTTTTTTTTTTTTCGAGACAGGGTTTCTCTGTGTAGCCTTGGCTGTCCTGGAACTCACTTTGTAGACCAGGCTGACCTAGAACTCAGAGATCCGCTTGCCTCTGTCTCCCAAGTGCTGGGATTAAAGGCGTGCACCACCACGCCCGCCATCTTGGTAATTCTTTTTTTTTTTTTTAAGATTTATTTATTTATTTATTATATGTAAGTACACTGTAGCTGTCTTCAGACACTCCAGAAGAGGGAGTCAGATCTCGTGATTGGATGGTTGTGAGCCACCATGTGGTTGCTGGGATTTGAACTCCTGACCTTCAGAAGAGCAGTCGGGTGCTCTTACCCACTGAGCCATCTCACCAGCCCCGGTAATTCTTATTTTTAACTCTGTCAGATCAGAGGTGATTATAGTAATCACTGAACAATCAGAAATCTTTCTTTTTGGCAGTTCTCATTAGATAACCCTAGATGTCTAGACTAGACTAACCTTGAACTCACAGAGACCCGGCAGTCTGCATCTGAAGCGCTGGGATTATAGGCATACCATGCTTGTTTCTAAAAATGTGTATATGTTTGTGTGTGTGGCGGTGGTGGTGGTACCATGTTTCTCTGTGAAAGAGAGCCATTGCTGTCCTGGACTTGTTTTGTCGACCAGGCTGCCCTTGAACACACAGAGTTCCACCTACCTCTGCCTCCCACACACTGGGATTAAAGATGTGCGCCATCACACCTGGCGAGAGTTAGTTTTAATACATTAAAATAACTCTTTGGGCGGCACTACTGTGAACCCAGCCATGCTGTCCTGAGATCAGTTCTTGGTCTGTGATGAGCTCTTCTTTTTCCCTCCTGTGTCCTCTGCTTACTCTGTCCTAGTTACCCTCTGAAGCTTTCAGAAGTGCTAACCAGGTCTAGCTAAACCTGTCGTCTCCTTTAACGTGTTCTGTTCTCTCTGCTTTTGGGGGGTTTGGGTCTTTATTTGTTTGGATTTTTTTATTTGCTTGTTTGTTGGCTCTCTATAATTGGCTTAGAACTAGATGTTTTCGCCCAGGTTGGCCTGGAGTTTATGGTAATCCTCCTGTCAGTCTTGGGAATTCTGGAATCAGAAGCTTCACCATCACACCTAGCTGAAGACTTACTTTTAAGTAAATCATTGTTTTCGACCCTCAGTTTGTTACTTTGTAGAAGTGAAGACACTAGTTACAGTAGTAACCCAGAAGGTGGTTGTGAGAATCAGGACTCTTGCCAGGTAGAGACCTAAAGACCACTCAGTACAACCAAATTCCAAATTGAGGACCTGATTTGAACCAGCCATCAATTGTGTAGAGAGACGCTTCTCACAGAAAGCGTTTTACAGGGGGCACAGGCAAGGAACCGAAAAACTACATCCTGGCTGGCGGTTGCAGGGGTTTTATAAGCAAGCAGGCAGTTTATCAGAAGACAAAAGCATTCAGTTAGCTGGGGCATTTTAACCCCCAGAACTTCTGGTGTAGGGTTCTTCTCCACAGGACAGAAAAGCAATGCCCAGTTTCACCTCTCCCAGAGGACCTGGGTTCAATTCCCAGCACACATACGGCAGCTCTCATCTTTCTTTTTTTGTTGTTGTTGTTTTTTGTTTTGTTTTGTTTTTTTGAGACAGGGTTTCTCTGTATCTTCCTGGCTGTCCTGGAACTCATTTCTCTGTGTAGACCAGGCTGTCCTCGAACTCAGAAATCTGCCTGCCCCTGCCGCGGCCCCCCCCCCCAGTGCTGGGATTACAGGTGTGCACCACAATGCCCGGTTCCTCTCATGTCCCGAGCTATCGCTCTCGCAGGCAAGAACACACTCGGACAACGCAAGCTTTATTGCTTCTTAAGGAGGGAAGACCCAGACCCTGGAAAATGGTGCTGCTTATATAGCCCTCAGCGTGGCGTTTTAGCACCTGATGTGGCATGTCAGCTTGCCCATCACCTCATTACTACGCCCTGAGATGGGCAGTGACTAGGTTTGAGTTCACTCTCACACTTGCGCACAAGGCTTGTTTACTAGTTAGGCACAGCGGAAGCCAGCGCCATCTTATAATGGCGATTGCTCGCGGCACAGCTCTCCACACTCTCATCTTTCTGTTAATCCAGCTCCAGGAGATCTGACAGTCACACAATGCAGGCAAAACACCAATGCTCATAAAATGAAAATGAGCAATCTCCCAGGCAGCAGTGGCGCACGCTTTAATCCCAGCACTGGGTGGGTGGGCTGGCAGGCAGATCTCTGAGTTTGAGGCCAGCCTGATCTAAAAGGCAAGATCAAGGACAGCCAGGCCTACACAGAGAAACCCTGTCTCAAAAAAACAAAGGGTAAAAAAACTATATACTGAGTAATTCATGTTGCTGGAACTAGGGAAGTTTGGTTGTTTTAATTTTGTGTTTTGATTTTTGTTTCCTAAAAGCTTTGGCATGTGTGACTTCAACAAAATATGAAAACAGTATATTTCTTTTTTATAGATGACAACCCGTGTTGATGGTCATTCCTGGGCTCTCTCTGCAATAGATGAATTAAAAGTAGATAAAATAATTACACCGTTAAATAAAGATCATATTCCAATAACTGATTCGCCAGTTGTTGTACAACAGCACATGTTGCCTCCAAAGAAATTCGTTCTCCTCTCAGCACAGGTATGTGCATAGCTGCTTGCCGTAGTGAAAAGAAGCCATAGTAAATATGCTGGAGCCGGCGTGAATTCAGGGACTGCTGCATGCTGAGCCAGCACTACTGCTGAGCCAACACTAGCCAGTCCCTGCTCTGCTTACTTCATGCTTTTGTCAAATACTCTCAGCTGCCACTTCATGGAAGTATTTTTAAGAGCTTTATAAATGTCTACTCTTAATTTTCTTTAACAGTAATGAATTGTCCTAGAAAGTATATAAAATAAAGTCTCCCATCCAGATATCTGTGTTTATCACTATCTGTAGATTTACAGATACATTAAGAGAATAGAATGTAAATATTTCTAAGTAAATGCTAACATTCTATATCCTGCATCTTTAAATTTCAAAAAATATTCTTTGTAGATTTTTCGACCTATGCTTCTATTTTGCATTTGGCAGTGATTTTTTTGTGTAAGTGTGCCCTGTTTAACTATTTTTCCTTATTTCCTGAGCATCCCTAAAGCTGTGGTGCTGATTCTGCTTATACCAAGCATATGTGTGTCTATATTTTAGATGGATGCTGCCAACTTTCTGTGTATATTCGCTAGTCGTTTCTAGGATTATGTTTCATTGTAACCTTCCCTAATACATTTTACTATCCAGGAAGAGTGAGGTTAACTACCTTTTCAAATGTTTATATTTATTGCCGTATACGTCAGGTCCTGTTCTATATATTGATGCTTCCTTTTCTATGGTTTTGCTTTCCAGAGTTTTAGTTTCTTCTCTTTCCCCATCAAATGTAGTCTGAAAATGAAGGGAAGCATTTGTATGCCCTAAACTGTAAGACTCTGAGTGCACAGTGCATTCACTGCTGCTGGGCCCCTCCTACAGCCTCATGTGATGTGTGGTGCTTCTTTCTAGTCACCTAGTGGCAGTCTTGGTTGTTACACCGTCTTTTGTCCTGGTATGGTTGTTTATAGGATGTGGAAAATGCAATGCAGTTTTGAGCATCTAAAGGTGGAGGAGGTACTTGGATCTGTGCCATGGGTGTAAGAGTAGACCACTGTATCACCATTTCTTTAGAGTTGTCATTTACCATGTCAAGGTTTGTTAAGATTTTTGTATCATAGATACTAAGTTTTTGTATTTTAGTCATAATTTAACTTTGCCCTCTAAACCTTGCATCTGTGTGGAGTATATCCTGGTATACTGTGTGACTAAGGATCCGGCTTTATTTCTGTACAAATAGACACACGTGATAATATGACCAGTGAGGGGCAGCGTGAGGAGGACAAGGTTAGTTTCTGCAGACATGGAAATTGAGTGTAGGTCGACTGTTGACATAAGATGGTCTTGTCCACCTCATTTTGTGTTCTCGGAGTTGCTTGTTATTAACTTGTTGTTGTTAGTCAGTTGGTTATTACCAGCCAGGTGTCTTGTGTGTGTTAGTGAGGAGAGAACTCATGGGCTGTGCGTGCCAGGCTAGGACTCTATCCTTACCTACGTTCCCACCCTTTACCAGTCAGGCTTGGTAATTGCTTTCTCATGTGATCTCTCCTTTTTTATTTCTTAGGGTAGTCTTATGTTTCACAAGCTTAGACCTGTAGATCAGCTGAGACATCTGCTTGTGAGTAACGTGGGAGGGGATGGAGAAGAGATTGAGAGATTCTTCAAATTACATCAGGTAACTATGCACTGCATTTATTTTAATTAAAGAAGCTGTATAATATTAAAATAGTTTGTAAACTAGAAGTAAAATACTGTAATACACAGATTATCTGTTCTTTTGTACTCAAATCAGCACATATTGACTATGAAAATAGTTATGTTACAGGACTCTTCCACATTTATTCTCTGATTTTGACACATTCTTTTTTTGGTGGGGGGGGGGAGGGTTTGGGTTTTTTCGAGACAGGGTTTCTCTGTGTAGTCCTGGCTATCCTGGAACTCACTCTGTAGACCAGGCAGGCCTCAAACTCAGAAATTCGCCTGCCTCTGCCTCCCAAGTGCTGGGATTACAGGCGTGCACTACCACGCCCAGCTTTGACACATTCTTATTAAGGTATAAAAATAAGAATATGATATTGAAGTTGTATGATAAATATGCTTTTTATTAAGAGCACCAGTCATTCCGTTATGAGCATGCACATGTGTGTACATTCCCAATCCCATGGAATAAATTGAGGTAGTGACTGGAGGCATAATATGGGGACATTAGTAGTTAATAGTCATATCAGAATTGACAGATTTAAAACTGGGGAGTCTTATTTAAAATTACTATTTTCTCATTAAAGCTAAGCTTTTAGATTCAGGATTCAGACTATCTGCTAAAAAAACTTTTTCCAGTGGAGTGAGATACTTGTATTCACTTTAGTTGTATGTAAACTGCATCATACTGCAGCACTGTGTGCTATAAGAACTAATAAATACTGCATTTAGTTTGTTTGTTTGACACGGGATTCTCTATGTATCCCTGGTCGTCCAGGAACTCTGTATGTAGACCAGGCTGGCCTCCAACTCGGAGATCCTCCTGCCTCTGCTTCTTGAGTGCTGGGATTAAAGGCGTGCGCCACCACTGCCTTGGCGACACTGGATTATTAAAATAGTGCCTAGCACATAATAGGTACTCAATAAATGTTGGGTTTTACTGATAATTTCTAAAAGATAGAAAGATAGAAATATACAATAATATAGAAAATATAGAAAGATACAAGAATAAAATAGAATGACAGCTGATCAGAATCTTACTAAAGAGAAAGTATCTTTAATACTGATGCCTGAGTTAAACTTTACTTCTGGGCTGTTTGCTTTCTTCATGTCCGTTGAATTCATTCCAGAGTAAGTATTTATTGAGCACTTGCTGTGAGCGCTGGATTTGTCTTTAATGCACTGACTTTTGCCCCCTTTCAGGAAGACCAAGCTTGTGCAACTTGCCTTATTCTTGCTTGTTCCACTGCTGCCTGTGACAGAGAAGTGTCTGCTTGGGCAACACGGGCATTCTTTAGGTATGTCAGGGTGGAGAGAGAGAGTGTGTGTTTATGTACTGGGCCACCTTTTAGTTGCAGGGGGCATTCTGAGAGTTGAATGTAGATTTGTTTTTGTTTTCCCTCATGCTATGTAAATACTAAGCATTCTACCAATGAGCTACATCCTTAGTTCAAAAGTGTTCATCAAATACTTTTAAAGTATTGTGAAATATTTGTATATAAAAGCCCTGCTCTTTTTGGTTTTTTGTTTGTTAGTTGGTTGGTTTATTGGTACTAGAAATTAAAGCTAGGGTCTTACACATGCTAAGTTCAACCTCAGGGCCACTAAAAAAATTATTTTGTGTGTCTAAATGTTTTCCCTGCATGTGTCTATGCAGCTCATGCATGCAATTCCATTGGGAACCAGAAGAGTGCAGTGGATGCCCCATGACTCCAGTTTTAGGCAGTTGTGAGCTCCCATGTGGGTGCTGAGTATAGAACCCAAGTCCTCTGCAAGTCAGACCTGTGCTGAAGTCTCTCTGCAGCCTGGTGTTTTCTGTTGGTGTTGGTGGTTGGCAGTGTTTGTTTAAAGACAGGGATTCACCATTCAATTCAGCCTGTATTGGCTGAGTGCTGGGATTAAAGAGACACCACTTCCAGGCCACTTTTAAAGACTTATTTATTTCATGTATGTGAGTACACTGTCACTGTCTTCAGACACACCAGAAGAGGGCATCAGATCCTCATCAAAGATGATTGTGGGCCACCATGTGCTTGCTGGGAATTGAACTCAGGACCTCTGGAAGAGCAGTCAGTGCTCTTAACCACTGAGCCACCTCTCCAGCCCAAAGCCTCGTGACATCCCTGGGTGGGCTAGAACCACTAACCTCTCCATTAACAGCTGAACATGCTAACTAATTGCGCCACAGAGACACTTGGGCCACTTTTTAGATGATACCAGTGTGATAGTTTAAGGCTTTGCCAAATGGGGGAAGTAGGCAAATTTTTAACCTTCATTAGGAAGAGTCTAATCTAGAAATAGAAAGATAGCAGTGCCCGTGGAACAAGCTGAGGAGCATGGTGCGCACATCACTGCTTTCTGGGTACCTTTCCTTCTTTGTCCTTTTGTTTTACACTTTTTACCATCGTCAGTCCTCCTTCCTTACTGCCTCCAACAGCCGCTTCCAGAGCATGGGCATCAGTGGTGCTGAGGGACTGAGTCACACACAGGAAGGAAACTTGGGGTCAGAGATGGTTTTTTAAATTCTGGGTTTTTTGTTTTTTTGTTTTTTTTAATGTGTTTGCTTGTTTTGTTTTTGCTGTATTGGGAATAAACCAGGACTGACTAGTGAAGCATTCTGCCATTAACCTATGCCCTAGCCTTCAGAGGCTTTCTTTCTATAGTATATTTAGCCAGAAGTTTGAAGAATACTTGTACTGTGTAATCGTTAAATTGGGGGGTAGGGGGATGCTGGAGAGATAGCTGAGGAGTTAAAAACACTGGCCGCCCTTTTAGAGGACCCAGGTTGAATTTGCTGCATCCACATTGCAGCTGAGAGCTGTCACTTTACTTCCAAGGGATCTGACACCCTGCTGTGGCCTCTTGAGTGCAATTGCACAGACATACATTCAGGCAAGACACCATACACAAAAAGATAAACAAATGTTTAACACTGTTTTTAAAATTTGACTAATTCTATTAGAAAGAAAGACTCTGTCATTTCTGCGTTAAGTAAACTATTCATTACATGTCTTTTTTTTTTTTTAGACATTAGTGGCAATTTTGGAAGTTTGGTTTCCTTTTTTTCTTTTTTTTTTTTTTTCTTTTTTTTTTTTCCGAGACAGGGTTTCTCTGTATAGCCCTGGCTGTCCTGGAACTCACTTTGTAGACCAGGTTGGCCTCAAACTCAGAAATCCGCCTGCCTCCGCCTCCCAAGTTCTGGGATTAAAGGCGTGCGCCACCACGCCCCGCTTGGTTTCCTTTTATAAAAAATGTATTTTCATTTTAATCCCAAGTGTGGGATATGATGCTGCTTCAGACTGTCCGAAGCAGCTGACTTTTGCCTCATGCTCTGAGGTGTGGTCTTACCAACAGTAGATAGTTTCTCCGATTGTGCAACATTTGGGATTTGGGAACTTTTCAGGGGGTATTAAATGCCAGGGCCTTGAGCGGTGGGGTGGGTTGTTGGTTGTTGAGGGGGCTGATCACATTGTTAGTACTTATGCTCAAAGAAGAAACAAGAAGAACAAATTAGATTCAGGGGTCTCATCCCTTTCCTTGCTTCAATTCCATGGAATTGAAAGGGTGGAAAAAGGGTGGAAGATGAAAGAAAGAAGAACCCACAAAACCAGCTACACTTAGTAGAGTTCCTTCTAGTTTCCTGGTAGCAATTGAGATCAACATTTGAAGGATTATCCTAGATACATATTTGCTTCACTATGAGCACCATACATTAAAGTTTCTACCAAGTGCATGAAAGCTAAGCAAGAACAGGGATTGTCCCAGGTGTACAAGATTGACAGTTCAATTGAACCCATACTCTTGTCACACAAACAGGTATGGTGGTGAGGCACAGATGAGATTTCCAGCTACTCTTCCTACTCCAAGCAACGTTGGTCCCATCCTTGGCTCTCCTATGTATTCTAGTGAGTACAAAATGATTTTTTATTAGGACTTCTGTGTTACTAGTGAATAGTCTCTAGATAGTGACTCTTGACTCTTTGGGGGTTTTTTAGGGGGTGGGGTGTTGTTTGGTTTTTGTTTGGTTTGAGATAAAGTTTTCCTATGCAGCGTTGGTTGGCCTGGAACTTGCTATATGCACCAGGTTGTCTTTGAACTCAGAGATTCCCCTCTGCACTGTCACCACCCCTGACAGTATGGAATCTTTAATGCATACTAAGAAGCAAAATAATATGTAACCAATATTATTTAGAGACCTCATTTAGTAATCAAAGGGAAAAGAGATTTTAAAAAGAAAAGAAGGAAATGAGTATTTGAAAATCTGTGTGCCTGGTTCTTGACTCTAGTAGGTAGCATCTGTCATTCCTCGGTCACACTGATATGTAGCTTCTTATATAGTCATCTTGATCACATTCAAAGCATTGTGAAGGTATTTTACATGTCTCTGGTTTTTTTCTTTTGCAGGTTCTCCTGTCCCTAGTGGGAGTCCCTATCCAAATCCATCCTCCTTGGGGACACCATCCCATGGTACCTTTTTTCTCTTCATTTTGAAAAACTAACATTATAATTCCTAATATTTAATGTTGAAAGGACTAATTTGCATGATCCCCCTTTTTAAAAAAACAAAAGAAAACAAAACAAAGGTTGAGGAAATAATGCAGGTGGTAAAATGCTTCACACCGCGAAGACCCGAGTTTGAACCTCACAGTCAATGTAAAACAGCTGAGAAAACCCATCCATGTCTATACTTCTTAACAAAACCAAATGGCTATCTATTCATTGTCTTTACATATTTTCCTTTTGTGTCAGGATATACCAAGTGGGCTATTGAAATTTCTAAACACTTGCAATTTCTTTTTAAACTATTTTTATTAATTTGAGAATTTCATACATTTATACAATGTGTTTGATCACATTTACCCACAATTCCTTCCAGAACCACTGTCCCCAACTCCTAGCCCTTCTCAACGTATGTCCTGTTTGTTTGTTTGTCTAATAGCCTATTCAGTCTGATTTGTACCGTCCACCTTCCACTGGAGCACGCAAAGGCCATAATTACCCTTAGATCCCAGAAGCCATGAACTGTTAATAGGGCCTCAGCTAGAGGCAGGGGCTTGTGAGCCCTTCTCTCTTCATGCTGGAATATTGACTGAGGTTGAGAGTGCAGCAGCCCTGGAATGTGCTCTCTCTCTCTTTCCCCTGGGTCTTTCTGACCTCTGGTTCTTGTAGGCTTTTCACACCGTTTTCCACAGTCTCTGTGCCTTCTGGTGGTGGGTTGGGGTTAGACTGTGTTATAGATATGCCGTTTGTGACTAGAGTCTCTACAGATACGCATTCTCTACATTTCAACCTCTGCTTTGTTAGCCACCATCTCTGGCACAAAGAAGCTTGTCTGGTGAGGCCGAGAGCTGCACTGGACCCTGTGCATGAAGACGTGAATATACAAGGCTGTCTGATAACTGTGTCTACTTAGCAAAGTAGCAGTAGGAGGTTGGATTTCTTGGCCTTAGAGATGAGCCTAGGATACACGTGTAAGGACTTTTTCTGATGTGTGCACAGGTGCTCAGCCGCCTACCATGTCAACCCCAATGTGTGCTGTTGGAAGCCCAGCCATGCAGGCTGCAAGCATGAGTGGTTTGACTGGGCCAGAGATTGTGTACTCAGGAAAACACAACGGTATTTGCATTTACTTTTCTCGAATCATGGGGTAAGTACCTTGTAAACTACCTAATACTATTTACTTTGTCCTGTTTGCAGTAGTGAAGTATTCCTAAATATGTATTTGGGACATTACTTACTGAATTTTACTTGTAGTTTTTTGTGTTTGGTTGGTTTTGGATTTTAATTTATTCTCTTTACATTCCTCTCAAAGCCTTCCCCACTCCTGATCCCCCTATCACTCAATCCCTCCCCTATTCCCTCCTTCCCTTCTCCTCTGAGAAGGGAAAGCCCTCAGTGTACCACCCCACCCTGATACATGAAGTCACTGCAAGACTTGTACTGAGGCCAGACAGGTTAGCTCAGTTAAGGGAGTGGGACCCACAGGCAGGCAACAGATTAGGGACAGCCCCTGTTCCAGTTCTTCAGGGACGGACATGGAACCATGTGCTCCATATGCCGCGTCGGGGCTAAGCCCAGCCCGTCTATGCTCTTTCATGGTGGTTCTGTCTCTGGGAGGACACTTGTGAAATCAGTTCTTCACTTCCACTCTGATGTGAGTTCTAGGGTGCCATTTAGGTCACCGGACTTCTACAGGTGTCTTGCTGAACCATCTCTCTAACCTCCTCATTGTCTGGGAAACTTAAAAATGTTAAATTAAGTTCTTACTGTGTTTGAAAAAACTGAATAAAGCCTTCATGTTCCTACAGACAAGTAACTGCATGTTATGAAAGGTATTCATTTACAGTGCAATAATCAAAACATTTTTGTTCCAGAAATATTTGGGATGCGAGCTTAGTTGTTGAAAGAGTATTCAAGAGTTCCAACAGGGAGATCACTGCAGTAAGTGTGTATCATGTTACCTCCTTGTTTGTATATAACCAGTTGGTGGTGTTAGTCAGTAGGCATTGTTTCTCGTGTCTTAATTGCTTTATGAACATGTATTGTGTCCTCAGCCAGTAAACTGTCCTTCTCTAGTTTCCAGTCACTTAACTGAGTAACGTTTAACATTTCATAGCCTAGTACTCCAGTGCAAAATAAAAAGGATAGCCTGGCTCCTTCTGAAGCTTGCTGTGAGGTCAGAGAGCCGGCTAACCTGACTGCCACATCTGCTCTCATTTGTACCTGGCTTTTACAGAAGTGTGATACTCTCATAATCTCAGCAGAATCAGTTCGAGCTCACATGCACTTCACATTGCTTTAAAGAAACATCCCAGGGCTTTGCCTTTACAGGTCAAGTGGCTTGCTCAAGCTCTCAGGATTTGGTTTGCTTTGGTTTTTCTTTCCCTTACTGTTCCTTGTTTTCTTTGCTATTCTGTTTTTCTGTCTATCTTTTTGTTGGGTTTTTTGTTTTCCACAAGATGGTCTTGCTATGTATTTTGAGCTACCTTTGATCCTGTGACCTACCTTCCAAACCCTCCAAGTACTGGGATTTTACACACACTGACACACACACACACACACACACACACACACACACACACACACTGACGTGCATATGCATTGACATGCACATACCCTGACATGCACTGATGCATACACACAGCCCAACCCAAATTTTGATGCTCTCTGAGAGTTCACATTTCTAATAGGATGCATTTTATCTGACATAGTATTAATCCACAGTGATAGCAGTAAAGAAAAGTTCCCTTGAGCTGATTGATTAGTTGGCAGTAAGGACATGAGGACATGGCTGTTAACCATGCTGAACTATCTGAGTGATGACCATGGAACTAGGGAAAGTAAGGTGTTCACTTGGTATTTGTGTTCTATATTAATCGTAAAAGAGGAGGGGAAAGGAAGGACGTGTGAAACTTTCAGTGTTCTTTATTTTGACTAACTGGATATTGAATGGATATGAAAAAAGAACTTTATATATTAATGATAAAGATAGCATAGCTCAAAACTAAAATTGTATGTATTTACTGCTGACACGAAAGAGTACTTTTTCTATGTCTTTAAGAAATGTTTGCAAACTGTCATTTCCAACCTTACAGATTGAGAGCAGTGTGCCCGTCCAGCTGCTGGAGTCAGTGCTGCAGGAGCTGAAGGGCTTGCAGGAGTTTCTAGACAGAAACTCCCAGTTTTCAGGTGGACCCCTGGGAAATCCAAAGTGAGGACCACATCTACTTACTTACTTACTTACTTTTTTATCTGTGTATGAAGGATGGTTTTTCTTATTCCTTTGAGGTACTGGAATAAAACCTAGGACCTCACACATTGTGGGCAGGTACTCTACCACTGAACTGCAGGCCTAGCTATTCAGTTTTTCTATCCATTGTATTCTGTTAGAACTTTAGAGCTATACCATACAGTCTTTTTTTTTTTTTAAATGTTCATTGGTGTTTAGCCTGCATGTGTATCTATTGAAAGGTGTCACAAACGCTGAAACCGGAGTTACAGACCGGTATGACCTGCCGTGTGGTTGCTGGGAATTGAACTGAGGTCTTCTGGAAGAGCAGCCAGTGTTCATAACTGCTAAGCCGTCTCTTCAGCCCCTAGTTTTTTTTTAATGCAGTATCTCGATATGTAGCCTTGGCTGTCCTGAGTAGACCAGGCTAGCCTCAACATCACAGATTTTCTGCTTCCATCTCCTGTGTGCTGGGGAGTAAAAGCTTGTGCCACCACACCCAGTCCAGGAGCTGCCCTTGTAAGCAGTCCTTTCCTGGAGATGTAGTGCTTCATAAGGTTGTCACCATCACTTTAGCTAAGCCTGGAGTAGTCTCCTTGTGCCAGAAGGGACCTCTGAGCTTATTTCAGTCCCTCTCCATTGACTCTCTCCCTGTTCCTGTACCCCTGGTGGATTTTCTACCACAGTGAATCTGCCTGTTATTTTACCTAAGTAAAGATATGCAGTATTATGTTTTTGTCCATACATTTATTTCTCCTTAAAATGTTAGGAAAGAACCTATAACATTAAAGTTTTTTTCTACTTTTTCCAAAATTGCATTTCTTTGGGGTTGTGCGGGTGGGAGGCGTGTGTGCTCTGGCGTCTGTATGGAGGTCAGTGTGTAAGCTGCCTGCACTGGTTCATTCTTCCACCGTGTGGGTTCTGGAGTCCAGCTCTGGTCATCAGACTCAGCAACAGGCACTGTTACCTAGGCTACTAAGCTACCATACCTGCTCGAGCGTGGTATTTTTAAAAAACATCTATTCAGTCTTATTATAAATCCCCACACTTTTTTCTCCTTTTTCACTCTGACCATCACTTGTGATACGGCCTCACAGTCCTATGAGTAAGCTCTTGAGTTAATTAAGCTCTTGAGTTAATTAAGCAGGCCCAGTGCTGACGTAGTATTCATAACAGTGTGATGGTTGTGAAGTCGAAATGACAACCTGACAGTAAATTGTGCCACAGTATTGACAAGTTTGTCTTAAGATATGAATGAAATCCTTCAAAAGACTGCTGTGAAGGGCTCAGGTTCTTAGTGTTTGAGGTGACTCTTGCTTACTTGTATTTGTTATTTTCAGTGAATTTCTGGTACATTTCAATCTTCAAAGAGGCGCTTATCTCTGTTTTATTGGTATATTTGATAACCTGTGCATCCAGCCACAGCATTTAAGAAAGTTTTGTCAGCAAGCAATATTTTTAGGTTCTTTTTTTTTTGGTTTTTCAAGACAGGGTTTGTCTGGGTAGCCCTGTCTGTCCTGGAACTCACTTTGTAGACCAGGCTGGCCTCGAACTCAGAAATCCACCTGCCTCTGCCTCCCAAGTGCTGGGATTAAAGGCGTGTACCACCACTGTCCAACTCAGTTAATGTATTAAAAATAAGAATATGTTTAAACTTGCTGAATGTATAGGTTGACCTTCAAGTCACTCTAACATTGTAATTGCTGATATTTTAAAGTATTAGTGCATGGGCTATGCACATTCTTGTCTTACTAAAATAAGAAATTTAACTGAAAAAAAAAAAAAGTACTGTACACACCTGTATTTTCTAAAGTCTGATCCATGCCCCAGTAAAACTCACACTCACTGTAATTTCGGTTTCAGTACTACTGCCAGAGTGCAGCAGCGGCTGGTTGGGTTCATGCGTCCCGAGAATGGAAACACCCAGCAAATGCAACAGGAGCTGCAGAGGAAGTTTCAGGGTAACTGACTTCTGTGACCCCACCAGTGCAGTGTCCTAAAAACACAAGATTTTTTTTTCTTTTTCTTTTGAATTAAAGTGCCATCTTTATGGTTGAGAAAATAGAGCAGCATGGAAATTATTTTTTTTTCATCCCCTCTGATTTTTGCTCCTCTGTCCTCAGAAAGCATGATACATTCTTTTTGATTAATTATTTTCTTCATCGTGGTAACATATCTATACCTTAAAGTTGACAGTTTTAGTGTTTGACATTTTTAGTCATTTCTATACATTCTGGTTGCTCCCTCCATCCATTGTCCCTCACTTCCACTACAATCAAATCCCCCACCCCCACCCCCCCACCCCAGGCCTCTTCAGGCTTCGTGACTGCGTTTTCTTGTGTAATCTTTTGGGCCGTCTGGGTCATGGTTGGACTAGGTCCGTCCATTGAACTTGGTGGGATCGCCAGTGGGTGCACAGGTAAAGAACTGATCCCCCTGGCTCTGAATCCATCACTAGGGAGCACTCGGGTTTGAGCCCCTGAGCGCCTAAAGTATATACAATTCAGCATACTCAGTATCTTCACGTTATTGTGACTATTGCCAACATCTGTTTGTTGAACTTCCTTATACCGTAGTTAAGCTTCGTATAACAACAGCTCAGAAACTCAAATTTTCCCTGTCATCAGCTCATGGCACCCACCGGCCTCCTTTCATTTTCTGTCTGTTTGACTCTGGGTATTTGGTGTAGCACTTGTTGTCATTGCGTTACTGGCTTACTTCACTTAGCATACAGTTCTTCACGTCCAACCATGCTGCAGCATATGTTAGAATTTCCAGTCTAAGACTGAATAACAGTCTTTTGTACTATACATATATAATGTTTATCCATTTTTGTCCCTTTTGATGTATTCTACTTACTTATAAGATAAGGCAAGTTATCATGACTGACCAAATTGATTTAATGTACTAGGGTATGTTATACAAGGCTTGAGAAACTCAGTCCTGGGAAACTTGATGATGCCTTCTAGAAGGTCCTCTAGGCTGTTGGTTTAGTGGCACTTAAGAAACGAGAGAAGGCACTACAGTGTTTTTATTTTTCACGTAGGCCTTTGCAAGTGTTTCCAGAGTGTATTCATGCCAGTGTATTTCATGGGGATGAGCACATGATTGCCCCAGTTGGCGGTGGTTGGAGGCAGGGGAGGAATGGGGGTGTCACTCTTAGCTATGCTGTATTTGACATGAGGAAGCAGTTCGCCCTGTGTCATTTGGTGAAATGTCATTAGTTGTATTTTGTCATTAGAGGCTCAACTGAGTGAAAAGATTTCACTTCAGGCGATCCAGCAGCTGGTTAGAAAATCGTACCAAGCTCTGGCTCTCTGGAAACTCCTTTGTGAACATCAGTTTTCTGTCATTGTCGGAGAACTTCAAAAGGTGAGGTGGGTTTTGTCCTCTGGGGTTATTTAATACCCAAAATGCTTCTTTCTTTTTTAAGTTTATGTGTTCTGTGTGTGGTGGCACATATCTTCGAGGCAGGTGGATCTTTCTAAGTTGTAGGCCAGCTTGGTACACATAGTGAATTAATTCTGGGACAGCCAGGGCTGTGTAGGGAAATGCATGCACATGTTCTGCCTATACGTATGTAAGAGCATGAAATGCTTGCCTGGTGGTGTTCCAAGGAAGCCATCAGATACCCTTAGAATTGGAGTTACTGATGGTTGTGGTCTTCCATGTGGGTGCTGGGAACTGAGCCTGTGTCCTCTTTAGGAGCAGCCAGTGCTCCTGACTGCTGAGCTGCCTCTCCTGTCCCCTACAGATTTAGCTTCAAGCAACGTTTCACAGTGATCCCCAGTTCTTTTCCTGGTGGCCAGAGAGTGGCTGTGGTTGTTGTTGCAGTCTTTCTTGATTTTTAAACTTACATAAACTTTTGTTTTCCCCTTTTAGAAATCTGAAACTCTCCTATTTAGTTGATGGAAACCATTTCATTTTCCCTGGCAGGTAGCTGGTGGCATGTTTTTGGATTTCATTGGATTTTAAATGTAGATTTTAAACTTCTTAGGCTCCAAGTCATTTGTGATCTGCCTTCAACCTTCCTGTCTTCCACTACTATATATATATACACTCAAGGAATGCAAATAAGTATTTGCCCCAAAAATTACAGTACTTTGTAAATATTTTTGTTGAAATTTAAGAAAAAAAATGCATCACTATAAAAATACTTTCTGGACTATAAATTATAAATGACCTTATCCTTTGAGCTAGCTTAGCAAGAAACTTTGTTCAAAATGCAGGTCAAATTCATGCATCTAATTTTGTAATCACAGCATTATCTAGGGAAAACAAAACGAAAGCACAAGATTCTTTTTTGTTTGATCTTTTGAGACAGGACCTCACTATGTAGCTCTGGCTGTCTTGGAACTTACTGTGTTCTCCAGACTGGCCTCCATCTTACAAAGGTCTCCCTGCCTGTACTTCCACATGCTGACACACCACACCTCGTTCCAGCCATATTTTTTTACGTGCAGCTTAGTGGTTTGTTTTTTTTGTTGTTGTTGTTGTTTTTGTTTGTTTGTTTTTGCCAATGGCCAAAAGCAAAGTGGCCTGATACTAGTGCTGGCTCTGCCTTGAGTCGACTTTTCTTATATGTAAAGTCAGATGGTTGAATTAAACCAACTATGGGCTCTGACTTTATGTGATTTTATTGCATTTTTCCCCCCTGCAAAGCTGTGTCAGTGTATTTGGTTTGTCAGTGCTGGGAATCGAACCTCAGCCCCATTCTTACTTAAATTAGAGTCTATTGGTAGAGTCTTTTATTACTAATGAAATTTCTGCATGGTGGCTCATACATTTAGTCCTAACATTTGGGAGGCTGAGGCAGGTAGTTCTGTGTTTAAGGCCAGCCAGGTCTTCATAGTAAATTCTAGGTCAGCAAGTGCTAACTAGTAAGACCCTGTCTCAAAAAACAAACAAACAAACAAATTCTTCTTTGTGAGCAAATAAAGTTTTCTTTGATTTTGATGAAGGGTTTTCTTCCCTTCCTAGGAATTTCAAGAGCAGCTGAAGATCACCACCTTTAAGGATCTGGTGATCAGGGACAAAGAGGTCACTGGAGCATTAATTGCTTCTCTTATCAACTGCTACATCAGAGACAACGCCGCCGTAGACGGCATTAGCTTACATCTGCAGGACACCTGTCCGCTTCTGTATAGCACAGACGATGCAGTTTGTTCTAAGGTATGATGTATCACTGCTTCTAAATTAGTAGTTTATATGTGAGGCTTCATAGTGATGAGTGGGAGTGGAGAATCAGGGTTTTCCCGTACATTAATATGGTCCAGTGTCAGAATCCTCAACTAAGAGATGGGTTGAAATACATGGTTTCTTAAAAATATATGTATACTCTTTTAAGTGTTACATATACAGTATCTTCGGCAGTATTTTTAGGCTATGGCTTAAATGACAAAGCCTATAGGACTAGACAGTGGTGTTTTTGGCTCAGGTGTTTAAGAGCACTGGCCTTTTCTGGCGGACCCAGGTTCAACTCTGAGCACCCATAAGGCAGCTCTACTGTCTATAAAACCAGTCCCAAGGGTTCTGCTGCCTTGCCCTGACATCCATGGGCATCAGGAACATGCTGCACAGACATACATGCAAGCAAAACATCCCCATACGTACATTTTAGAAAGGTAGAAGTTAGCAATTAAGAAAAAAAATATATCACTTAATTTAGTAATTGAGATCATTGAAGTTTGTTTCCTTCCTTAGAAAGTAAGGAAGATCACTAAAACTTTAAGTAAATTTGGAGTGACTCAAAGTTAATGAGGCAATTCTTATTGATCCTTTCCTACAGGAGAAAAAAAATTAAGTGTCACCTGCTGAGCTGCCTGCTGACCAATAATGTATTGACTAGGCAAGAGCATTCCCAGACAAGGCTATCTGGGAAAGACTAGCTAGGATTATTTTGGTCAAAAACTTTTCTGCCTAAAAGTAAGAAGTAAGTTTGTAGAATTTTTATTTATAATGATAATAAGCCACATGTAAATTTAGTAGACAGACTAAAACATATGGACAGCATCGTCTGCCTGCTTGACTTTGCCTCTGTTTAAACTGTTGTCCTCTCTTTAGGCAAATGAGCTCCTTCAGCGTTCCCGACAAGTTCAGAGTAAGACTGAGAGAGAGAGGATGTTACGGGAGTCACTGAAGGAGTATCAGAAGATCAGCAACCAAGTGGACCTTCCCAGTGTCTGTGCTCAGTATAGGCAAGGTCGGAACCAAGTGCTTCTTTGTGTCTCTTTCTTACCTGGGGACACAGGCCATGTGTGAATGCAGCAGTGATCTAGAGTCTCTTCTCTGGCAAATCTTCTAGCATCTTTGCCAAAGTGAGACTTTGAATTGTGTAGTTGCTTTTATTTATTTATTTTGTTTCCCTTTTTCCTTTTCATACTGGAGAACAAACTAGCACCTATACATATGAGGCAAGTGCTTATTTACTTTTTAGACAACTGGCCATGAACTGAACTCTCTCTGTAGTCAAGAGACTATGGCCATGAGCTTCTGATCCTACAGCCTCCTCCTCCACAGCCTGAGATTCTACACATGCCTCTCACACATGCCTCTCTTTCTGGCTAATATACTTTTGACATTTCAGTTTTTTGGTTTTTTTGTTTGTGTTTGTTTTTATTTTTGTCTTTTTCGAGACAGGGTTTCTCTGTGTAGCCCTGGCTCTCCTGGAACTCACTTCTGTACCCAGAAATCTGCTGGGCAGTGGTGGCGCATGCCTTTAATCCCAGCACTTGGGAGGCAGAGGCAGGCAGATTTCTGAGTGCAAGGCCAGCCTGGTCTACAGAGTGAGTTCCAGGACAGCCAGGGCTATACAGAGAAACCCTATCTCAAAAAAAAAAAAAAAAACCAACAACCAACAATAGAACTCAGAAATCTGCCTGCCTCTGCCTCCGCCTCCCAAGTGCCGGGATTAAAGGCGTGCGCCACCACTGCCCGGCAGTTCTTTTTAAGCTACACTACTACAACTGAATTATACTTAATTTTAAAATGCCTAGGGCTGGTGAGATGGCTCAGTGGGTAAGAGCACCTGACTGCTCTTCTGAAGGTCCAGAGTTCAAATCCCAGCAACCACATGGTGGCTCACAACCATCCCTAACGAGATCTGACTCCCTCTTCTGGAGTGTCTGAAGACAGATACAGTGTACTTACATATAATCAATAAATAAAATCTTAAAAAAAAAATGCCTAAAATTTTTGACTAATTTTAAAAGTAAAAACTGTAACTCAGCACAGATTTGAATTGCAAGTTTTTTCCTCTAAAACGTGTTTGTTATCTTATATATGAAGGTTCTTTTCTAAGAGAGCATCCATTAATATGCCTTGTAGCCATATTAGACCTTCTTCTTCATAAGTAAACACATCAGAACTATTTTGCCATGCCATTACTAGAATAATAAGTGTGTAATAGAAACACAGCATTCCATTCTTGGTTCCTTTATGTCTGCCTAGGAAAGCCTTTGTAGTGAGCTCTAAGCCCTTGGCCTTTGTCTTCCCCATTAGTGCGTTTTTATGAGGGTGTGGTGGAACTTTCTCTTACTGCTGCCGAGAAAAAAGATCCTCAGGGTCTTGGACTCCATTTCTATAAACATGGGGAACCAGAAGAGGATGTGGTTGGTCTTCAGACTTTCCAAGAGAGGTGAGCGCTCAACCCTTAGCTGATTGTTGGGCTTTTAGAGACAGACCTTTCTTTGTATAAGAATTTTATTGATGGTATAGGAAAAGAACATTTCAAATACAACCCTTATAAAATTTAAATATGTTCTCAGTTAGAAAGACCTGAGTTTTTATCAAGTCCTGAATCTGTAAGATTTTAGTCTTAGGAAAATTGAGACAGCACTTAGAAGTGTTTTGTGTGTCTGTGCAAGTGATATATGCACGTGTGTACATGGACACTTGGAAGTCAGGGGAAGACATCAGGTGACCTGTTTTCTGTCCCTTTCCAATCTGCTCTTTTAAGGGGCTTCTCCCTGAAGCTGCAGTTAGGCTGCCAGTCAGTAAGTCCAAGCAGTCCTTGGTCCTCACAGTGCTGGAGGTAGTAGCATGGAGAGATAGCCACCCCTGCCTTTTTGCATGGGACCTAGAGAATTGGACCCAGGTCCTCATGTTTGCTTAGCAAGCAACTTTAATCTGCTGAGCTGCCATCTCAGCCTTAAGAAGGTTTTTGTTAATTTTTATTTATTTGTTTGTTTATTTATTTGAAATATGTATCCACAGTCAGTGCAGAAATCTTTGTAAACCAATCTGGTCTCAAACTCAGTGATCAGTTTCTCCCTTCCTCCCTAGTCCTGAGATTAAAGGCCTGTATCACCGCACCTGTCATTTATAAATGGTTTTGGTCCAGAACCTGTGGGACTATCTTCCTTTTCTCTATTTATTTATTTTTTTAACTTACTGTAGTTTTTGAGATCTCTGATTTGAGAACAAAACTGGCTCCCCCCACACCTGTTCCAGGTGAAAATAAGTTGTTTTTTTTTGGTTTTTTTTTGTTTTTTTTTTCAAAAGGAAAAGTTTTTTAAATGGCCACAAATCTGTAGAGATTTAAAGAAATATACTGGGCTGGAGAGATAACTTAGTGGTTAAGAGCACTGACTGCTCTTTCAGAGGTCCTGAGTTCAATTCCCAGAAAGCACATGGTGGCTCACAACCATCTGATGCCCAATTCTGGTGTGTCTGAAGACAGCCACAGTGTACTCATCCATACTCATACATAAAATAAACAAATCTTTAAAAATAAAAGAAATATACTAATTTTATAAATTCTTGTTTGTTTAACCAAATAGTTTTCAGATCTTTTGAAAAAAAATATGTTGGATTTTTTTGAGGGAGGGATAGAGGATATAGGGCGCTTGGGTGTAAATTTTATCATCATCATTATTTTATGTGTATAGGTGTATCATTTTGTGTGCCTGGTATCTCTTAGACTGCCTTGGAGGTACTGTAAACTGAAGCCTATGGGAGGTACTGTAAACTGAACCTGTGGGTGCGGCGAGTTCTTAACCACTGAGCCATCTCTCCAAACAAGCTTCAAACTCAAATCTGTCTTAGCCCATGAGTGTTAGATTTAGAGGCACATATTGTGTCTGTCTGTTTGCTTGATTGTTTAAATATTTTCTGGTTAAACAATGTGATGGATCACCCCACCCCCCCTTTTTCAGATTAAACAGTTACAAGTGCATTACGGATACTCTGCAAGAGCTGGTAAATCAAAGTAAGGCAGCTCCCCAGTCTCCCAGTGTACCCAAAAAGCCTGGGCCTCCAGTGCTGTCATCTGATCCCAACATGCTGAGCAATGAAGAAGCAGGACATCACGTAAGGGCAGGCATGCTTCCCCTCTGGAAGAGGGTGGGGTTTGAACTGCTGTAGGGTAGTGGAGGCATAATCCCTGGGAATGGTGGTTGCCCTTCTACTGCTAAGCTTGTTTCCTTCCCAGAGGTCGGAGGAGGTGGGATGGGGTATGTCAAGCAAGTTAGCCTTTAGCCATGCTAATCTTCACTGTTTTCTTCATTTTAGTTTGAACAAATGCTTAAATTGGCACAGCGGTCCAAGGATGAGCTCTTCAGCATTGCTCTTTATAACTGGCTAATACAAGCTGACCTTGCAGATAAACTGCTACAGGTAACAATACTGTTTGTGCAATATAGTTTATGTCAATTTATACTTCTAAGTTGTATAACAATAGCTTTTGTAGATATAGGAAATTAATATTTTTTCCTGTGTATAATATTAGGTGTTAGCATATGGCTAAGTATTTTTATTTTTCTAAGAAGCAAAATGCACAGTTTTGATGTCTAGAGGCTGATTTGAATAGTAGCATTGTTGAGTAGTACAAGTCTTTGGATTAGTAATGAGGCTCTGTCTTTAAGTCATTGGGTGCCTGGAACTCAATCTATAGACCAGGCTGCACTCAAACTCACATAGATCAGCCTGCCTCTGCCTCGTGAGTGCTGGGACATGTGTCAAAGATTTTTTTTCTAAGTACCATTGTTCATTGATGTATAAACTTGAAACTTGGGATTTGTTAATGCCAAGTCAGCAACTCTTTTATGAAAGCTCATTAAAAGAATTAGAATTTTACAGCAAATTTATTTTTTAATTAGTGTGTTACAAAAAGTTCTTCATTAGTTAGTAAAATCACTTGTACTGAGTAAATTTTCTCCTTCACCTACTGGTGTTAGATTCAGTTTTCCATATTTTCAGAATACAAGGCACATGCGCACATGCGTGCGCGTGCACACACACACACCACTGGTTTCTACTTTAAAAGCACCTAGGTGATTACAAACATTTTCTGTGTGGCTGCAATTTCCAGATTGCGTCACCATTTCTGGAGCCACATCTTGTGCGAATGGCCAGAGTGGATCAGAACAGAGTCCGCTATATGGATTTACTCTGGAGGTATTACGAGAAGAACAGGAGCTTCAGCAGCGCCGCTCGGGTCCTATCCAAGTTGGCGGACATGCACAGGTAAGGACGACATCCGAGAGGCTGGTTGACGGAGTAGGACAGAGCTCTGTGGGTGTGGGTGTTTTCATCTACCCAGGGGCTGTAGAGGCATCAGATCATCTAGAGCTCTGGACTCTTGGGAGCCACTGACTTGGATGCTGAGACATCTCTTTAGGCCTTTAGTTAGTTACTTTGAAAGTATCTAGTTTAGGGGAAGGGAGAGATGGCTCGGCAGTTAAGAGCACTGGCTGCTCTTCCAGAGGCCCTGAGTTCAGTTCCCAGCAACCACATTGTGGCTCACAACCATCTGTAATGGGAGCTGATGCCCTTTTCTGGTATATCGGTGACAGCGTGCTCATATACATAAACAATTGGTTTTAAATTTTAAAAAATGTTGAGTTTAATTGGGTTAGATAGTGTTTTTAAAAATGTCGAGTTTAATTGGGTTAGATAGTGACTACAGGGAGAGAAAAGGAACAGAGTTCCTAAGTGCACAGAGAACTTGATGTGTAACTCCAGTTAAAGGGGGAGCAGTTAAAGGAATGGAGCACCCCTAGCTCGTGAGGCCTTGAAAAGAAGAGAACGCAGATTAGACCTGGATTTGTGGTCTATTTTCTCTTCACTTGTGTGTCAGTATGGATGCATAGGTGCCACACTTCATGTGAAGGTGAGACGACAACCTGAGGTAGTCAGTCTCTCTTTTCCACCCTGAGTCAAACTTGAGTCGAGGGTAGGTGGAAATTGCCTATGTCTGCTGAGTTACCTTGTTCGCACCCTGCAAAGGGTATTTTCAGACTGGTTGATCTGAGAAGTTCCCAGTGAGTGAATCGAATCGGCTTGTTTGTTTCTTTACTGAGACAGTTTCGTGCATCTGCAATTTCATCCTATCTCTTAAATGATTCTAGGATCTCAGCTGTTCAGGGGGGTGCTAAAATAGTCTTGGGAGACCATTGAAGAAGGATATCAGGACTCTGTTGAGTCCCATTAAGGGAAAGTTGTGTTTGTTTGTTTGTTTGTTTTAAGATGTACTTATTTTATATATGTGAATACACTGTCATTGTCTTCAGACACACCAGAAGAAGGCACCAAACACCATGTGGCAGCTGCAAATTGAACTCAGGACCTCTGGAAGAGCACTCAGTGCTCTTAACCTCTGAGCCATCTCCAGCCCCCAAGTTGTTTCTTACTCTGGCCAAGAAAGTCATGACATTCTGATCTGCTCCTAAGATTTAATGCTACATGCTATTATGTGACAGTAAATGTCTTAATCCAGTTGTCCTGTGAGTTGTCTGTCCGTGAGTGAGGAAATCTAATTCACCTGAAGACATGCTAGGAACAGGGAGGAGGAATTGTCCCTTAATGAGACAATGCGCTTCTTGAAGAAGCCACTGCCTTGCTATGGTCATTTTTCTTGGTTACAGTTTTTCTTTTTTGTCTGCCTCTTATTTTCCCAAAGCCTTGAATCCCCAATTCCTTGGCCTTTATCACTGTCTGTGCCTAGCCTCTGCATCACAGAGATCTACCTGCCTTTGCCTCTGACTCTCCTAGCTGCTCACACAACCACTTCTAAGTAATACTGGTTGTTTTCCTCTGATTTCCTTCATCCTCCTCCCCAGCAGCTCCGGGGTTGGCAGCTTACCTGCTCTGTTGTCTTTCTTTTAAACCGTGATAAAATTGTCCTTAAGGCTTCTTCCTAATCCATTTTCTAAGTTCTTTTATTAATGAAATCAGAAACACAAAAAAGGGAACCCCAGTAACATGCTTCCCAATGTAGGATACCCAGTGATTCCAGTAACAGCAGAATTTCATGTTTTTCACATAATCATGAGTATTTGTTACCCAAAGTTAGGATCTTATCGCTAGAAAATAAAGTATTGGCCAAGCATGACAGTGAACATCTGTAATTCCGGAACTTAGGTGGAGGCAGGGCGACTCCAGTCCAGTCAGGGGGTCTGCACAGTGAGACCCGGTGTCAAAAAGAATTTATATTATTATTATTATTATTTGCATTTCTTCAAAAGCCTTTTATGTTCTGGTCTTAAAATAGTGTGTCTTACTTGATATATTTGACTCTTAAGAAACTGTAGCCAACGGCCATCACTGGAAAGAGAGGCCCATTGGACTTGCAAACTTTATATGCCCCAGTACAGGGGAATGCCAGGGCCAAAAAGTGGGAGTGGGTGGTTAGGGGAGTAGGGGGGAGGGTATGAGGGACTTTTGGGATAGCACTGGAAATGTAAATGAGGAAAATACCTAATTTAAAAAAAAAAAAAAAATATATATATATAAAAGAAACTGTAGCTAAAATTACAGATTTTTCTTCCTAGCACAGAAATTTCACTTCAGCAGCGACTAGAATACATTGCTCGAGCCATCCTTAGTGCGAAAAGTTCCACTGCCATCTCATCCATAGCTGCAGATGGTGAATTCCTGCATGAGTTAGAAGAGAAAATGGAAGTAAGTACTAAATACTTAGGCTTCGCCGAAGAGTGGCTGCCACGGTTACACCACTGTCTACTCTTAACCATGGCTTAAGTTCAGCTGAAGTCATTATTAATTGTAAGTGTGTCTGCCTGTGAATGTTGGACTCACGTCACGTTTGGATGCAGATGTTAAGGAGTCAATGTTTGGGACAGAAAGGCTTAATTTGGTAGATTCTCCCTTAACTTATCAATAATTTTTATTTTTCATTTTCTCAACTGAATAGCAGCAGTTGGATCACGGGGCATTTTTCACGTATTCTGGGTCTAATAAGTAAATGTAAGGAATAGACTGAGCTGCTTAAACTGAGATTCAAATATCTTCTGGTTGTCTGAGGAAAAGAAGTTATTTCTTACAAAAATGAGGTCAGTGTCCTGCTGGCTTCCCTTTTTTCTGATGCTACAGTTCCCAAGGAGGAAGAAAAGATAAACCTTACAAGATGCACATTTACTCTTTGAAAACCATAGCCCTGACATAAAATGGTTGGCTTCCTTTCTCATTTCTGGAGTGACTTTGGTGCAATGGCATTGGCAACTAGAGATCCAGCCTAGAAATTTGTCTGTCAGTGATCATTGAATTACTGATGGCAGTGACTTTGGGGAGCAATATTCCTTGTCACAGCTCATTTCCTGTGACATCAGTTACCTTGAGAGGATAGTCTCTTACAATAAAATATGTAGTATTAATACACTCTCTTCACTTTTGCAAACTTAAACTTTTAGATGAGAGATTATTTCTTTAAGTACCTATTGAGTATTATAAAGATATTAATACATCATATTTATTTTCTGTTGAAACTAGGTTGCTAGAATCCAACTTCAGATACAAGAGACACTACAAAGGCAGTACTCCCATCATTCTTCAGTGCAGGATGCAATTTCTCAGCTGGATTCTGAGCTCATGGACATTACTAAGGTAATAGAGATCCCGAGAGGGGGGAGGAGAGGGAGAGGGGGGAGAGGGAGAGGGGGGAGAGGGAGAGGGAGAGGAGAGACTGAGACTCACTCTTCATGGGAAAGTAACTAAAGTTCTCTTTGACAGCTTGTCACTGGCCAGACAACACATGACTTTAGTCTGACTCCTATAAAAGGCAGACCAGTCCCAATAGCAACCTTGTTAGCCTCATGTGAACCCTGTTCAAACGAACATGCTTGGTTGCTATTGCTGTTGGTTTTGTAGTTAAAGTTTTGATTTGGTATTTTGAGACAAAGTCTCAGTGTGTGACCCTGCTGGTGTTGAACTTGTGGCATTCCTGCCTCTGCTGGCATTTCAGGCATGTGCCGTCACACCAGCTTAAAGCCACATCACTGAAGCCTTCCTTCCATCCTACGTGGTTTTGCTTATCTGGTTGAGTGTCTTTTGCTCTCCGTGTTTCTTACAGAGTCTTCTGGAGACACTCTTTATTTTGTTTGTTTGTTTGTTTGTTTGTTTGTTTGTTTGTTTGTTTGTTTTTTGAGACAGGGTTTCTCTGTGTAGCCCTGGCTGTCCTGGAACTCACTCTGTAGACCAGGCTGGCCTCGAACTCAGAAATATGCCTGCCTCTGCCTCTGTCTCCCAAGTGCTGGGATTAAAGACGTGCGCCACCACGCCTGGCCTGTAGACACTCTTATGTGTGTCTACACATAAGTGCTTTTTGTACATGGTTTCTCTGTGTAGTGTTGGTTGTTCTGGAACTTGCTCTATAGATCCCGAATTCCCAGATCTGCGCCACTGTCACATCCTTTGCCATGGTTCTTAACCTGGTTTAGAGGACACTAATTCTAGGACCTCAGCAGCACCCTCCTCCTAAAATAGCACATGCGTGCTGAAACCTGTTTGAGGGTGCCAATGGAGACCCTGCTCAAAAGACAAGTTCCAAAGCTGAAACTTTGAGCACTGCAAGTGGAAAATTCCACACATGATCTTATGTGATGAGTCACCATCAAAACACTTGGTGTTATTAGAATTTTGTATACAGTTTCCCTTGGACTAAGTGTATTTCACATTTAAACTGGGGTCCCATTCCCATTGCATCTTTTGTGTATGCACATATTTTTAAATACTTGTTTCTAAATATATTGTATAATGGCTACTCAACTTGTAATGTATTTTATATACTTTAGATAAAATATTTCATTGTTTTTCATTGAAAGGTATACTTCACTTAATATCTCTAAACAGTGAGCTGAAGTTGCATGTTTAATTTTGGAATTTCTTTGCCACAGCTCTATGGGGAATTTGCTGACCCGTTTAAACTTGCAGAGTGTAAACTTGCAGTCATTCATTGCGCTGGTTACTCAGATCCCATATTGGTGCACACACTCTGGCAAGATATCATAGAGAAAGGTGAGTGTTGAGTTGCAGATACATTGCTATATAGTACTCACGTATCCAAATGAACACAAGCTGCTAGCAGTATGGAAATGGGCTATGTATACCTACTAGAAAGGATATGGAGGACATGTGCATACAAGGGCAGCTGATTGTACAGTGTGACGCTGGGGAATATTTGTGGTAGGGTATATAGTTTATTTGATGTATACCATCTCATAATGAACTATTTACTTCACTCAGAATCTTGTAACCAGTACCATTAACCGACACCAGTGACACGTCCGTGTTCTCACTCAGAAGCACAGAATCTGTTAGTTAAGTCAATGCAGATATCGGTCCTGAAGTATTTTGTATCTTTAAGCAATTAAGTAACCAATGTAAACATCTCACATTTCTCCTGACCTGTCTTTTCCAGAATTGAACGACAGCGTAGCATTGAGCTCGTCAGATCGAATGCATGCTCTCAGCCTCAAGCTTGTCCTCCTCGGCAAAATCTATGCTGGGACGCCTCGGTTTTTCCCTCTGGGTAAGCAGTGACTTTGCTATCTTATCTTCTGTTTAATAGTTTTTCTCCATTGGGAAACTTCACTGGCCCATAGAGATTCTTTTTGCTATGCATCTGTTTACTGTTTAGTTCAGCAGTGTTAATTCTGATTCTCCAGGGGGAAAAAAAATCCCTGAAGGGTAACACATTTGTTAATGAATAGCTGACTATGAAATTTTTTTCTTGAATAGATTTTTAAGTTTCTATATCATTTTTGGAATTATGTTTACTGACAAACTATATAGTTTAAGTGATTATACAGTTGGAAAACTGGTACAAGTATCAAGAAACAAAAATGGCCTATGATTTTGTGTATTAATAGTAATTTGAGATTCAGCTGTTCTCTATTGCATTAAAGTGACAGTGGGTGGGTTGTGTGTCTCTGTGTTTCTGTGTGACAGCATTTTGCCCAGATTGACCTCAAACCCAGGATGTTCTTGCCCCAGCCTCCTGAGTACAGGAATTACAGGTGTAGGTGTGCACCATACCTGATCTTTCTCTGCATCTCACCCTCTTTCTCAGGCTTTCCTCACGTCTTTCCTCTTCCATGCGTGCGAGCGTGAGAGAGTGAGAGACAGAGACAGAGACAGGCAGGCAGGGAGAGTGGGAGAGCAGATAGCCTGAAGTGTTCCTGGTTCTTGATTGGTCAGCAAGGCCATAGGAACCCACCTATCTATCTCTGCCTCAGTGATAAAATTACAAGCTTATACCACCATATCTAGAATTTTTTTCCATGGTGTCAAAATCATGTTTTGATGCTTTAAAGAGAAACATTTTCCCAAATGACCTACTTCACTGGCCCTCAAATATGTTTGAAATTCATTTTCAGATAGACACTTGAAACTACTCTTATTTATAAAACAATTAGATAATTTGCTGTATCAAGAGTTAAAAGTCCAAATTTCTGGGAAGTGATGGCTGGCTTAGCAATGAGAACGCTTGTTCCTGCTGAGGACCTGGGTTCAGTTGCCATCGTCCACATGGGTGCTCACAGAAGTGTGTGACTGCAATCCTAGGCTCATTTCTGGCTCATTTCTACACCAAGTATACATGTGGTATATATGCGTACATGCAGGCAAAGCACTCATATCGTTAAGCAATAAAAATGAATCATGTAGTAATTCTTATTTTTGACTTTTCCCCCCAGATTTTATCGTGCAGTTCTTGGAGCAGCAAGTTTGTACCTTAAACTGGGATGTGGGGTTTGTGATACAGACCATGAATGAAATCGGCGTGCCTTTACCTAGGCTGCTAGAAGTTTATGATCAGCTCTTCAAATCACGGGTAAGGCAAACAAAATGATCTCCCCAGATACAGGTGAGATTTTTGACTCCAGGTATAGGTAGGTTATCATTTAGGTTGGATGTGTTGAGTGCAGATATGCTTCATATGCAAGGGGAGTGAACTAGGGACTCTTATCTGAGAGTGTCTTTGCTGTGTATCATAACTAAAATGAAGTGCTAATACTTTATATCGGTGAGCATAATTATTTGTATTTACTCTTGTCTTCATGGGTAATCCAAAGTGGGGACTATTTCTGGGGTCACATCCCACGGCCTTGCACACTTGACATGTGCTGTACCATCAGACTATGATTCTCAGCTGCTCGCTTTAAGCACACAAAATAACAGTACATTTAGACATGTGACTTCATTTTAGAAAATCTTTTGTAAGGGATAGGGAGATACTCAGCCAATAACGTGCTTCTCATTCCAAGATTGCTTCCCTGAGCCCTATAAAAACTAAATGCAATGTTGTATGTTTATAATCCCAGCACTGGAAAGGCTGAGATGGTAAAAGGCATCCTGGGGCTTTCTAGCTGTGCATTCAATGAGACACTGTCTCGTGTGTGTGTGTGTGTGTGTGTGTGTGTGTGTGTGTGTGTGTGCGTGTGCGTGTGCGTGTGCGTGCGCGTGCACATGCATGTGTGCAGGTGCAATAGTGTTATCTATCAGTGCTGTTTGTTTTCCTGAGACAGGGTCTTGCCATATATAGTCCATGCTGGCCTTGAACTTGGGATCCTCTACCTAAGCTTCCTAAGTGAACTAGGTGACACAGCATCTGCCTTGTAACCATGTCTTCCAAGGCATCTTTTGCTTGTTCAGTAATAACTCAACTTTCCCTCATAATGAAAATAGTACTTCAACTTACAATGAGTCAGCGTGTTCTAGTCGTAAAGTTCTGTAACTCTTACTCTGTGTTCAGAGTGCATAAATTCAAAGGGAAGTAGGCTACAGCCCATAGAAATAGTAGTTTTTCCTTAATTTTATATTATATTGTCTAATGATAATTCAATTTTTTGTAAAAAAAAAAAAGTTATCAAAATATATTGGGGTTTTTAAAAAATTTTTTTAACTTTTGTTTTTGTTTTCTCAATACAGGGTCTCACTATGTAGCCCTAGCTTAGCCCTAGCTGTCTTAGAACTCACTATATAGACCAGGCTGGCCTCGATCTGCCTGCCTCTGTCTCCCAAGTCCTGGATTGCAGGTGTGCACCGCCAAGCCCACCTCACAAATATGGTGTTCATTTCAAATATTGATCTTAATCTTATATATAATTTAGAAAGTACATTCAATATATCTGGGAGGTTTTTTTGGGTTTTTGAAACAGGGTCTCAGTATGTAGCTTTGGCTGATCTAGAAGCTGAGGTGATCTCAAACTCCCAGAGATCTGCTTGTCTCTGCCTCCAGGGTGTAGGGATTAAGGACATGCACTACCACGTCCAGCTTCTAATGCTTTTTAATAGAAATTTTGAGTGGGCTCGAAAGACTTTAATTAACATAAATAATTAGGATAATACATACATACACATTTGATAAGTTATAAGAAAAACTGTGTATATATGCATACATACATATACATACATGCATACATACATATACATACATGCAGTCATGCTTTTTTTTCTCTTCCTAGGATCCATTCTGGAACAGAGTGAAAAGCCCACTGCACCTTCTGGATTGTATCCATGTACTGTTGACAAGATATGTTGAGAATCCTAGCCTAGTTTTAAATTGTGAGAGGTAACTATAAATTAAATATTATATTGTGAAAAAGTTTTAATTATTGCTACTAAGTACCTGGGAGAAGGGTTGGGAATGGATGTGGAATGCTCCAGACATTACAGAGGAGCATTGGGGAATATCTTAAGTAAATTAGCAATAACTATTTGAGTGATAACCTAATCGTTAGCATTCATGAAAAAAAGTTTCATGAAAGTTTCAACTGTGGGGCTAGATTTTCTAAAGTAAAAGTAATTTCTGAAGTACTGTATGTTCCTTCGTTGTGGTGTTATGACGTAGGACCTCAGGTCTACGTTTGTGGTAAAGCCTCCTCAGGAACCCGAGAGAGTGTAACTCTGTAACCGCAGTCGTCCCTGACTGCCCCTGGCCGGCAGGCTTCCGGTTGACAATGGTGCTTAGGGTAGATGACCTTGCCAAGTCCCCTTTCTGTTTGGAAGCACTTACCGCTTACTGAGTAATCTAACCCTTGCTTTTCATCGGGACTCTGAGAAAGTTAATCGAATCTTGGTCTGAAACGACTCTTTGAAGGAAATGGGTTTCAGTATAGCTGGTTGAGGGCCTGAAGCAAGCCAGGGCTCCGTGATTCTGAACGCTTTCTGCTTTTGCAGAGGTTCTGAGTTCACTTCCCAGCCCCCACATAGCAGCTCAGGGCCATTCATAGCAACAGTTGCAGGGTGTCTGGTGCCCTCTTGTAGCTGTGGGGGGTCCTGGACAGGTGCATGGTGTGCACACACACACATACACACATGCAGGTAAAGCACTCAGACACATAAAAATAAAGGAATAATAATAAACAAAAGTCAATGAGTGACCTGAAGTCTTTCTCCTTACAGGAGAAGGTTTACAAATCTCTGCCTGGATGCCGTCTGTGGATATCTGGTGGAACTTCAGTCAATGAGTTCTTCAGTAGCAGTACAAGCCATCACTGGGAATTTTAAATCGCTCCAAGCAAAGCTGGAACGGCTCCATTGATTACTGTAGTATATTTTCTTGTTTGCATTTTGGTCTGTAAAATAAAAGCTCAGCTGGGTCCAGAAATCAGGTGTTGTATATCTAAGAATTTTGGTAGAACATTTTTTTAATGAATGATAGTTATCTACAAATAGTACATTTGCCAAATGATTTAGTTTTTTTTTTTATGATTAGTATTTTTTTTAATTGATAAGTTGGGCCCAGATATGTAGCTCAGTGGTAAAATGTTTGTATAGTGTGTAAAAAGTTAGTAGTACCACACACAGACACAGCAGTCTATGAACAGCTGGAATAAGACTGTGTATGATTATGACACACAAAGATTTTGAATTTCACTAGTGGTAACAATTTTGACTTTGTATTATTTATCTACAGGTTTATGTAGGATGTTAGTATTAAAACTTATAGGCTATGCCAGGTTTGGTAGCACATGCCTTTAAGTCCAGCACTTGGGGAAGCAGTGGCAGGCGGCTCTTTAGAACTCACTGAGATTTCCAGGCCAGGGGCTACACAGTGAGACCTTATCTTCAAACAAACAAACAAACAAACAAACACCTTATAGGCTGGGTCTGTTCCCTTAGTGCTAGATTCTGTAACAGTCTTAATTAGTCATTTTTAGGTTAATATTTTATCAATTACAGCCCTTTATGTTCTCTCTTCCTCTTTTTTTCTCTCTCCCTCTCACCATAAGTACATACATTAGATTTTATGTATACATTTATATATGTGTGTGCAGGCTATATATGTATGTTGTATGTATATACAGGATTGTTTGAGCATGTGATTGTAACACTTCTATGTACTTAAAATCTTCATGATCACCCAGCTGTAATGGTGCTCCCCTTTAATGGCGGCACTCGGGAGTGTGGGGGAGAGTCAGAGTGGCCAGTCTGGTCTACATACTGAGTTACAATTCAACCACAGCTCTACAGGGACTACTGTTTCCTTAGAACCCTCACTGTCTAACTGTATGCTTCAAGCCAGCAACAGTAGCAGCAAATTAAATTACAAATTAAATTCCTGGCTCTCTGGTCAGATCTACCAAGCCAAAAACTGTGGCATAAATGCCAGTCTCTGTGTCTTAACAACCGTTCCAGTAGATGCAGATTTATGTCTTATTGACTTGTAAATCCTGTTTTATCTAGTTTGTTTTTGTTTTTTAATACTGATGGGTTTTCATGCTAAACAGGTAAATGTGCTCCCACTGAAGTTTAACATGTTAAAAGAACTTACTAAACTAAGTGTTCCAAATTATTATCAAAGACAAAAAAACCTGAGAATTACTAAGGCTAACCAAGAGAAGAGAGAGAGAAAAAGTGAAAAACAACTGGTTTCTACTCCTTAGTTGTTTTGTTATTTTATTTTTGCAGCAGATTGTGACATAGCGTAGGCTAGTGTCAAACCTAACTGCCTAGAGTGATGTTGAAATTCCGATTATCCGGCCCCTACCACCTGTGTGCTAAGACTGTAGGCAGGCTTCACAGTGCCTACTTTTTGTGATGCAGGCTGTTAAATTAAGCGAGCACCTTACCTACTGAATGAGTTAAGTTCACAGTCCTCAACTCCCCACCCCCACTCCTTTTTCTTTTTCTCTTTTCTTTCCTTTCCTTTTCTCTTCTCTTCTCTTCTCTTCTTTTCTTTTTTTTTTTTTTTGCTAGGTCTCACTAATATAGCCCAGGCTAGCTGCAAACACATGTTGATCCTCCTGCCTCAGACTTCCAAGTACTGGAAATCCAAGCATGTGCCACCATACCCAGCCTCCAGTGTTATTTATACTGTTGGAAGTATTCTCTTCTGTTTGTTGGCACTGGTGGAAATTGGGCAGTTTGTGAGTACACCTGAATATATTTCTACTTTTATCTTCTCCTGCGATTACGGATTTCTTTTTCACAATACCGTAGAATGCAATTCCGTTTTCACTTTGAATGTGTATTTCCTAAAAGATCAACGTAATGCTCATTGGGTGTCACTACCTCGTGTTTCTCAGTTTTTCATCTTATTAAGTAATTTTATAGCATTTGATATATTAATGGTTTTATGCATTTATACTTCTGTCATGCTCATTTTAAATGAAGGTCTTGTTTAAATGCTTTAATCTAGTTGTGTTTCCATTTCTGCTAGACATACACGACACTGTCTCCAGTTCTGTGGTAAGCGTGTTTACATATTAGCATGTGTGTTACATACACTTAGTCATCTGGGTGAGGTAGCTCTTGCATCTAATCACTACATTCAGCATGTTTAGGTACGAGTACTGAAAATAGAGATGTGGCTCTACACACATATGCACAGTACCTTAATAGATCTGCAAAATACTATATTAAAAAAGATGTAATTAACAGATACTTAAACACACTCTCCTTTATTCTTAAAGCACCTTACAGGGAGCTTAAGAATTCGCCTTTAATCCCAGCACTTGGGAGGCAGAGGCTGGCGGATTTCTGAGTTGGAGGCCAGCCTGGTCTACAAAGTGAGTTCCAGGACAGTCAGGTCTACTCAGAGAAACCCTGAATTTTCACTTCACAGCTAATGCTTGCAATGGCCTTCCTACAAGAACAGACACTGCTAGTCCATTGCTGCTAACATTTCTCATCCGTCAAATGAAATTATCTAAATGGCCTGTCCATTCAGATGTCTGATTTGAACCTCCAAAGGGGTGCCAATTCTGGAACTCGGTGGTCAGACGTAGCAATGGCAGCGTTCTAGCATATTATCCACTATGTAAGAGTACTTTGTTCCTGGACTTCGGTCAGTGCATTATCTTTATGCTGTATGTAGTGCGTTTGCGCAGGCAATGAATGGTTCATTGGTAGAACATCTTGAGAAAGTGTGTTTATTGTGTCTGCGAGGGTGTTGATTGTGATGTAGTTTTAGGTAGTTTCAGTATGGCTGAATGGTTAGGGAAGAAAGACACTATGCCTTTCTGCAGGATACACAATACTGACCTGGTTTGCATGCAATATGCATTTGACAGGTTTTCAGTTGTTAACTAATGACTTCTTCATTGAACTTGGAGTCACATAAGCTCCTCTTTATGTCTTATAGTTAGTTTCATCTCAGAAGTCTATCACAGGTTATTTGTATATTTTGTTTCTCCATGTTGCCCTGCTCCTTCACTAGTGGTGATATAGTCATAGCAAATAAATTAATCAAAACCCCAAATCTGAGTTTTTTGAAAGAGATTAGTGTTTTTTTAATAGTCTCTATTAATATCTTTTCTTAAATTATCTTAATAAGACCTTTTATACTTTTGAGTTCTCTACTAAAACTTTTAAACTCTTCACAGAGTTTTGTTTTCTTCATAAGTGAAGTGGTTGAAGCTAAATAAGACTCTTAAAGTTTTGTAAAAACTAACGCTATTTCTAAATTGCCTTACTATTTTTCTTCAAACAGTAGATGTTAATTGACATTGGCTTTACTTTCTCATTTTAAATCATTTCTAAAACACTATACAGCATATTTGAAATTAAATATCTCACAGTTGCCATGGTGTTTGTATACTACATTAATCTGCTATGTAGGATCCAGGACCCTGATAGGGAATCTCCAGCCCAAGCTTGACTTCTGAGGCTCGCTGTGGAAGCTGACCAAGCCGAGTGTGTACTTCTTTCTCCCTGGACTCTGCCCTCTGTTTTGATCCTTTATTTTCTACCTCAGTCCTTACTACCTGGTATTGTGAATTAGGAATATGATATCATCTCGAACATCTTCCCTCCCTCAAAATGTGTTCGTCATCAACTTCTTTTTTTTTTTTTTTTTTTTTTTTTTTGAGACAGGGTTTCTCTGTATAGCCCTGGCTGTCCTGGAACTCACTTTGTAGACCAGGCTGGCCTCGAACTCAGAAATCCGCCTGCCTCTGCCTCCCGAGTGCTGGGATTAAAGGCATGCGCCACCACGCCCAGCTCTTCATCAACTTCTAAGCAAGTCTATTTCCTACTATCCCCATATCTGTTCTCGTGTCATTTCAAAGCCTGCAGTCATGTGAGTTGTAGTTCTTTGGATCATTAGTTTGACCCCTTCCTTCATGTTTACCCATGGAACAATAGAGTGGCATGTGATGATTAGAAGATTAACAATAAAAGTAACACAAATCTGGGGCTAAGCACATGATGAATGGACCATCAAAACCACATCTATGAGACCCCTTAGAACTTGCAGTTTTTCCAGGCCATGTGCTTCTGCTCCACTTTTCTCCTTCTTCCTCCTCCTCTGTGTCCTCACCCTCTCACCTTCCACTTCACCACCCCTTTTATCTGCCCAATCATCAGCTCTCCTTTATTTTACAAATTAACGTTGGAAGCAGGTTTACAGGAAATCACCTGAGTGTTGACTCATTCCTTGCAGCCACTCACAGGAGAATGGAATTAACATCAAATAAGTCCCAGGGCTATCTACAACACCCTTTGGGCTGCACTTTTGATGTTTATTCTTTTTCTCTTTGCCCCATAACTCTTGGAAGAGTTGTGGGTAGTGTTACTGTGTTAGCTCTTCCCTAGAAGTGTAATTAACAGAAAAAGATCTGTGATGGGCTCAGACTTATCTCTAGTCATGGACTCAGTCTTGGAGTTAGAATTCTCACTTAACCATATGGAACTGGAAAAAATTACTTTGCCAAAAACAGGATGCCAAGCATGTAAGATCTGTCTATCCACTTGCAAGACCACTTCCTATATTTTATGAAAACTGCAAGCTTTCGGGTCCAAGAAAAATAAACCAGAGCTGGATATGCAAGAAGCATAATCAAATTCTCAGCAAACTGAGGAGGAAATCATGGAACTTAGCCCTATAAATATGTGACCCCTGTAGCACATAGCTAGACGCACAGGGACGGAAAATGAAGGGATGTCTCCTGCGGAGACTAGCAACATAACAATGTCTTTGCTTTGCCAACACTTATATCCTGGATAGTGAATTCTCAACCAGTGTGAATATGACAGATGAAATGTGAGATAAGGGAGTAAGAAAAGTAAGGCTGTCTGTCTAGGAAGGCCTCCATTTCATCCAGATTCTCCAGTTTTGTTGAGTAAAGGCTTTTGTAATAGGATCTGATGATTTTTTTTTTTTTAATTCTCTCCGTTTCTGTTGTTACGTCTCCCTTTTCATTGGAGGATTTTCTAGACAGTTACCAAAGTTAAATCAGGATCGGATAAACTATCGAAACAGTCCTGTTAACTCCTAAGGAAATAGAAGCAGTCATGAAAAGTCTCCCAACCAAAAGAAGCCCAGGGCCAGATATGGTTTTAGCGCAGAATTCCGTCAGACATTCAAAGAAGAGCTAATAGCAATACTTCTCAAACTATTTCACAAAATAGAAACAGAAGGAACACTACCCAATTCGTTCTATGAAGTCGTAGTTACACTAAAACCTAAACCACACAAAGACCCAACAAAGAAAGAGAATTTCAGATCAATTTCCCTTATGAATATTGATGCAAAATACTCAATAAATTCTCACAAACTGAATCAGAGAACACATCAACACGATCATTCACCATGATCAAGTAGGCTTCATCCCAGGGATTGCAGGGATAGTTCAGTATATGGAAATCCATCAACATAATCCACTATTTAACAAACTCAAAGAAAAAAATAAATAATCATCTCATTAGATGCTGAAAATGTCTTTGACAAAATACAACACCCCTTCATGATAAAAGTCTTGGAAAGTTCAGGAATTCAAGGTTCTAAACATAATAAAGCAATGTACAGACAACCAATAGCCAACATCAAACTAAATGGAAACTTGAAGCAATCTCACTAAAATCAGGAACAAGGCTTCCCACTCTCCCACTATCTATTCAATATAGTACTAGAAGTTCTAGACAGAGCAATTCTTATTTATTTATTTATTTATTTTTATATGTAAGTACACTGTAGCTGTCTTCAGACACTCCAGAGAGGGAGTCAGATCTCATTATGGATGGTTGTGAGCCACCATGTGGTTGCTGGGATCTGAACTTCGGACCTTCGGAAGAGCAGTCGGGTGCTCTTACCCACTGAGCCATCTCACCAGCCCTAGACAGAGCAATTCTACAACAAAAGGAGATCAAGGGGATACAAATTGGAAAGGAAGAAGTCAAGATGTCACTATTTGCAGATGATATCATAGTATATATAAGTGACCCTAAAAATTCCACCAGAGAACTACAGCTGATGAACAACTTCAGCAAAAAGACTGGATATAAAATTAAATCAGTAGACTTCCTCTAGTCAGAGGATAAACAAACTGAGAAAGTAATTAGGGAAATGACACCTTTCACAATAGTCACAAATAATATAAAATACCTTGGTGTGACTCTAACCAAGCAAGTGAAAGATCTGTATGACAAAAACTTCAAGTCACTGAAGAAAGAAATTGAAGAAGACGTCAGAAGATGGAAAAATCTCCCATGCTGATGGATCTGCAGGTTTAACATAGTAAAAATGGCCATCTTGCCAAAAGCCATCTACTGATTCAATGCAATCCCTATCAAAATTCCAATTCAATTCTTCACAGAGATAGAAAGAGCAATTCTCAAATTCATCTGGAATAACAAAACCTAGCATAGTGAAAACCATTCCCAATAATAAAAGAACGTATGGGTTCGGTAGCTGTATATGGGATGGATCACCATGTAGGGCAGTCTTTGAGTGGCCTTTCCGTCAGTGTGTTCAACGCTTTGTCTCTGTATTTGCTCCTGTGAGTATTTTGTTCCCCTTTCTAAGAAGGACTGAAGCACTCACACTTTGGTCTTCCTTCTTCTTGAGATTCATGTGGTCTGTGAATTGTGTTTTGGGTATTCCAAGCATTTGGGCTAATATCCACTTATCAGTGAGTACATACCATGTGTGTTCTTTTGTGACTGAGTTACCTCACTCAGGATGATATTTTCTAGTTCTATCATTTGCCAAAGAATCTCATGAAGGCAGCATTTTAGCTAGCTGAGTAGTATTCCATTGTGTAAATGTACCACATTTTCTGTATCCATTCCTCTGTTGAAGAACATCTGGGTTCTTTCCAGATTTTGGCTATTATAAATAAGGCTGCTATAAACACAGTAAAACATGTGTCCTTGTTATATGTTGTTGCCTCTTTTGGGTATATGCCCAGGAGTGGTATAGCTGGATCCTCCCTGGACCATAGCTGGTATGCTGTCTTTTTTCCACTGGATAGTTTTGGCTTTTGTCAAAGATCAAGTGACCATAGATGTGTGGGTTCATTTCTGGGTCTTCAATTCTATTCCATTGATCTACCTGCCTGTCTCTGTACCAGTACCGTGCAGTTTTTATCACTATTGCTCTGTAGTACAGCTTGAGGTCAGGGATGGTGATTCCCTCAGAAGTTCTTTTTCTTTGCATTTTGTTTGTTTGTTTGTTTTTGAGGGTTTTATTTTGTTTTTTGGTTCTTCGGGACAGGGTTTCTCTGTATAGCCCTGGCTGTCCTGGAACTTACTCTGTAGACCAGGCTGGCCTCGAACTCAGAAATCCACCTGACTCTGCCTCCCAAGGGCTGGGATTAAAGGCGTGCACCACCACGCCTGGCTTTTTTTTTTTTTTTTAGATTTATTTATTATTATATCTAAGTACACTGTAGCTGTCTTCAGATGCACCAGAAGAGGGTGTCAGATCTCATTACCGATGGTTGTGAGCCACCGTGTGGTTGCTGGGATTTGAACTCAGGACCTTCGGACGATTCTTTGCATTTTTTTTATTGGATATTCTTTATTTACATTTCAAATGTTATCCCCTTTCCTGGTCTTCCCCCATCCAAACCCTGAGATTCCGCCTCACACCAGTCAGAATGGCTAAGATCAAAAACTCAGGTGACAGCAGGATGTGAAGAAAGAGGAACACTCCTCAATTGCTGTTGGGACTGCAAGCTAGTAAAACCACTTTGAAAATCAATCTGGCGGTTCCTCAGAAAATTGGAAATAGTTCTACCTGAAGACCCAGCTATACCACTTGGGCATATACCCAAAAGGTGTTCCAACATATAACAAAGGACACATGTTTTACTGTGTTTATAGTAGCCTTATTTATAATAGCCAGAAGCTAAAAACAACCCAGATGTCCCTCAACAGAAGAATAAATACATGTGGTCATTTACACAGTTACTCAGCTAGTAAAAATAATAAGTTCATGAAATTCTTAGGCAAATGGATAGAACTAGAAAATACCATCCTGAGTGAGGTAACCCAGTCACAACACACATGGTATGCACTCACTGGTAAGTGGATATTAGCCCAAAAGCTCAAGAGTACTTAAACGATAAAACCTTCAAAACTTATGGAGCTTCAGAAGAAGGAAGACCAAAGTGTAGATGCTTCAGTCCTACATAGAACAGGGAACAAAACAATCATAGGAGGTAGAGGAAGGGAGGGACCTGGGAGGGAGAAAGGAGGGGAGGTTGGGAGGGGCAGGATCAAGCATTGGCAGGTTCTGGGGAGAAGTACAGAGTGTCAGGAAACTGAATAGAAACATAGCAGTGGGGAATAGGGAGCTGGAGGTAGCCACTAGAAAGTCATAGATGCTAAGGAAGAGAGAGGCTCCTAGGACCCAGTGGTGATGACTTTAGCTGAAATATCCAACAAAAGGGGAGATACAACCTGTAGAGATCACCCCCAGTAGTTAGGCACTGCCCCCAGTTGAAGGATGGGGCCACCCATGCATCTCAAAATTTTTAACCCAGAAATGTACATGTCTTCAGCCCTGGCCCAGAACCATTTGACAGACCTTAAGAGAAGCAGGAATTACTCTGTCTTGACAGAGCTAAGCTGTCAACTATCCCATATCATGTGTCCTTTCCTGGACAGTATTTTTTGCCTGCAGATGAACTAGGGCAATTCTGGCCCAGTGGCTACTTTGCCACAACTGGAGCAACTCTCTATGGAGGTTGTGATGCTCAGTATCTTCTTTGTACCGTGAAGGGTGAGGGTACTGTCAACAGCAGACATGTCTCGTAGTCAAAAATCTATTAATAATGCAATTATTTTAAATGTCATAATCTGTGAATTTCTGATGCTTTTGAAGACTAGTATATCTGAACTGTTAAACTACTGCTCTTAGGTATTTCTAGCTGAATAAAAATGAAAGCACCTAATTATAATTAAATCAGAATCGAATATGACTATGAGTTTACTGTCTGGCATCTGGCCCTTACCTTGCATTACTTAATTATCCTAGACCGTGTGTAATAGCAGCTATAGAAGGATCAGGTCAAAGCTTTATATTCTCGTTTTGTTTTTTTTGAGACAGGGTTTCTCTGTGTAGCCCTGGCTGTCCTAGAACTCACTTTGTAGACCAGGCTGGCCTCAAACTCAGAAATCTGCCTGCCTCTGCCTCCCGAGTGCTGGGATTAAAGGCGTGCACCACCACGCCGGGCAAAGCTTTATATTCTTAAGTGAGTTGCATAGGCACAATGCCTAAGTGTAACAATATTAATTTCAAGTTTTGTAACAATATTCAAAGATTTATACGGATGGAAACCTTAAACCTATATCAATTTATAAATTCTGTACCAATATAAGGAATTATAACTTCAAGTTTGCATCAAATACAAAGATTTCTACCAATGTTAGATTATGGCTATGCAATGCTTTGTTTAAGAATAATTTTAGTAATCCATCCCATATATCTAACTTTCTATACTATCACTCTATCCTCTCTTTCCCTTTAACCTCCTTCCTTTTACCTCGGAAGGAAAGGAGAGAGGAGAGGAGAGGAAAGACAGAAAGCTCCAAGCCTAAGCCCTCTATTTAGTTTCCTCCCTATTCAAAATTATGACCATTTCCAAATTATCCCTTAAAATGATAGCCTACCTATAATTTATGAAATAACCATAATCGAGAGATAGGGATAGCAACTGTCCACAACTTCCTCCTGCTGAATTGGGTTGACAAATATTTTTAAGGGGTGGGAGGAGGAGGGAAAGTGGAAGAAGTGGTTAGGCTTAAGAAAGCTAGCACTAGCATCTGTTACCCAGTCGTTGTATACGTAGAAGGCTCAGGGCTTGACAGGTTCTGACTGGAGCTGTCTGAAAGGCTGGATGAACCTAATCCGTCTGGAACCTGGGGCTATTCCTGAAGCTGCTCTAGAAGCAAGTCTCTGGAGACAGCATCAGAAGGGAGGGGGCTGGAGCAGCAGCTCATTTCAGCGTCCATGCGGATGAACCTTGTCAGAGCTGCACATTCAGCAATACGTGAATCTTACAACCAACAGTTTAGTACTGTAAGATACCTGTGTGGATTGTGCAAAGTGCACAGATGAGTTAAGGTTGAACTTTTGCTCCTTGTTTGAGCAGGTAAAAGACGAGTATTCTTTTTATGAGTTAATTTGATCGATAACCAATTGTGATAAATCCTTCATGACATGTGAAGAATTCCATGACCAACACGATTTATTGTCTAATTTTAGCTGAAGTTTTGGCTAGAGACTTTTTTTTTTTTTTTTTGGTTTTTTGAGACAGGGTTTCTCTGTGTAGCCCTGGCTGTCCTGGAACTCACTCTGTAGACCAGGCTGGCCTCGAACTCAGAAATCCGCCTGCCTCTGCCTCCCAAGTGCTGGGATTAAAGGCGTGCCACCACTGCCCGGCAAGTTTTTGTTGTTGTTGTTGTTGGTTTTTGTTTGTTTGTTTGTTTATTTATCTATTATATGTGTGTGCACTGTTGTCTTCAGACACTCCAGAAGAGAGCATCAGATTTTTGTTATGGATGGTTGTGAGCTACCATGTGGTTGCAGGGATTTGAACTCAGGACCTTTGGAAGAGCAGTCGGTGCTCTTAACCGCTGAGCCATCTCACCAGCCCGTTGTTGTTGTTTTTTAACTTGTTATTTTATGAGTGTTTTGCCTACGTGTATGTATGTGCACCACCTTTGTAGCTGGTGCCCACAGAAGCCACAAAAGAGTGTCAGATGCCCTGGAACTGGAGTTACTCAGGGTTATGTCGTAGGTGCTGGGACTCTGAAATCGGGTCCTCCACAAAGGCAACAACTGCTCTTAACAGCGCAGATCTAAATGTTGGTTCTTAAGGCATTCTCATGCCAAGCTCCACGGAGAGCTCGGAAACTCAAAAGTCTTGCACGAGGGGAAGCCAGGGATGGATGGAGAGAGAAAGGACTACCGAGCTGAGGAGAGAGCAGGAGGGCAGGACAGACTCGGTGGAGGTAACCCACTCTGGCAGGCTTGCAGCGCTCTCCCAGAACCCCGGCGCAAAGCTGGCTACGCCGAGGAGGCGGGGCGGGCGGGGATCCGTCAGGTGCCCGCCCACGGAGCGGCATGGAGCATGCGCAGTGGGGCGGCCCCGCCCACGCGTCGCCTGGACACGGCTCTGGGGTGGCGGGCGCGGCCTCCTCCAGGGCTCAGCGGCTTCGCAGCCTCTGCGGTCCTCGGTGGGAGGTGGCGGCCTTGGGACCTTCCCCAGGGGCTCGGTCCCCGTGCCCCCCGCCTCCCAGGGTCTCCGGGCTAGCTGTGGGGACTTCCGTTTTCCTCGCGGCCGCCCGCCGTCCCGCCCAGGTCCTTCTTTGGGTCGCAGGCGTCCCCTCCCCGCCGTGGCCCCTCACACCTCCACAGGGGACCTCCGGGCAGGACTCTGCGGCCACAGCCACGAGGAAACCTCTGAGGAGACCCCAGCGGACGGCAGAGCAGTGAGGGATGGACGCGGGTTCCTAGCATCCTCCGTAGCACAAACCCCGCCCGGGACGTCAGCGATTTTCTTGAAATTGTATGCTCCGATTTGTTTGAAATAAAGGTACCTTTCCCCGGTTCCCGTAGACTGGGCAGATTACTCCTGTCATACATATATTTTTGCGCCATGGAGCGGATTTTTTTTAAAAATCAGTTCTTCCATCTGCAGTGTCTGTTGTGTAGTGCTTGGTCTATCCAGTAGCATCAGTGTTTTGAGAGGCTTTGCAGTATGCGTCAGAAAATGGTGTTTGCTGCATCCCAGGAGAGAGGTGATTGTTAGAATTCTAAGTGACGGGAGGTTGTACGTGATTCTGTAGCGCACCGTACTGAAATCTTGAAGTGGGTTTGCTGTCTTTCTATCTTTTATGCTTTACTTGAAAAAAAAAATATGTCTATCTTTTCCCAAACAAATCCTTTGCATAAATCTTTAAGTGTCTTTCACATCTAGAAGGACTCATTAGACAAAAAACATAATACAATTAATCCCTCAAAACCAAAACTAACAAGTTGCTGTCACCAGTAGAATCTAACGATGATTAACTCAGTCGTGCTGGGTTTTCTCCTGTTGCCTTTTATCAATTTTGCATTTAAAGTTGCATAATGTAATTAAATATGTATTTTAGATTAACCAGTTCCTTATGTTTTGCTGTACCTTATTTTTCTCTTTACATGTGCATATGTATAGTATTTAGGAATTATTAAACTACCTAGAAATAGCTTTTGATTTGAAGATGATTGCGTATATTAAATAGTCTTATATTCACTTGTCATACTCAGAATAATGCATATTTCTGGTAATGCTATTTTACATGAGTAGTCATCAAATTTAGGAAACTTGGCATTGAATAATATAGCATTTTTGTTTTGTTTTTTGATGCAGAATAAAATGCTTCATTTGGCCGCCTTGTGTGGTTAAATCATCCTTCATTTGGAACACCTGAGCTTCTGATTCTTCGCTGACACTGGTTGGTTAGTTTCATGTCCATTTATCACAAACCAGAATCATTTGGGAAGAACCTGAGTTGAAAAAAATGTCCCCCCCCCACCTCACGTGCCAAAACAGTGGTATGGCAGCTCTTTTCATTTTGAGGCAGGGTCGGGCTGGCCATAAATTCAGGTCTGGGCAGAGAAGCCTTGAATTTGGTCTTCCTGCCTCAGCCTCTGGAGTAGCTGCAACTTCATGTGCAGTAGCAACAGGACTGTGGAGGCTTCTTCAGGTGAGCTAGTTTGGACTTGCTCACAGCTGTGTGGGCTGACGGTCGTTTGCTTTACTTGGTGAGAGGAGTTTCATAAATGGTTACTCCAGGGATTTTTCTCCCCTTTTGTGATTTAGCCTTGGAAATTCATAGTGTCCCTTCCATTGTACTCTCTTGGCCAGAGTAATCCCACAGTCTACCTTAACGTCAAGGGAATCGGCAGAGCAGGAGGCTAGGGAATTTGCCGTTCTTTACTAAAATATAGTCAGCTACACTGAGAAATGCAGATCATATGAAACTATGTTTATGGCCACTGTCTGAGAAGTAGCGTATTAAGAAAGCAAATACATTTTGCCTCTGTTCAGGATGTGGATGAAATACAGAATGCAATTTCTTACCTTTTAAAAAGAGAGTTGTTGGGGCTGAAGAAGATGGCTCAGCAGTTATGAGAACTGGCTGTTCTTCGAGAAGACGTGGGTTCAATTCCCAGAACCCACATGGCAGCTCACAACTGTAACTCCAGCTCCAGGAGATCCAACAGCCTCACACAGACATACATGCAGGAAAGACACCAATTCACATAAAATAAAAATAAATAAATTTTTTTTAAAAAAAGAATTTTTATAGATGTATTAAAAGTTCTCCAACTTGTAAATTAACATGTTCAGTGTTACCATTTGACTTTCAGATGTCTCCCGTAGGCTCATTATCTTGATTGAATATTCTGTCTCCAGCTTGTGATACTGTTTTGAGAGGTTCTAGAAACTTAAAGAGTTTGGTCTGAGAACATAGGTCACTGGGGGTGCACCTTTGAAGGCTAATCCTGGTCCACTATCCCTACTCCCTCTGCTTTCTTTCTCCTGTGAGGCGAAGACTCTGCTCTTCCCTGTGCTCCTACAGCAGGGTATTCTGTGCAAACAGCCCACTGAGAGTTGGGCCTTCTGAAATGAAGCCACAGCAAATCTTTCCTCCCTTACTTAGGTGGTTTCCATCTGTTATTTTGTCAGTGTTGAGAAAACCTATCCTTTGTAAATATTTCAGGCTATTTGTTATTGCTGTTATTATTCACAGGATCTTGTGACTGGCTTTGCTTGATTGGTCATTGGTATCTCAACAAGCATGGAGATGAGATTAGAAGTTTTGACATCAACAAGTATCAAGCAGAAAAAACCCTGGCCCAGAGTATCCTGGTTGGGTCAAGTGAGTTTTCCTTTATTCAAATACTAAGTTAGGTTTGATATATGTTAAATATGTGCTTTTCCTGGTAAGATATAGGAATAGTCTGTGGCCTCAAAAAACATCAGAGTGTGTGTGTTAAAGTTACAATGTACAAGTTAGCATCTTCAGAAAATGAGGATGGGTATGGCAGGTGGGTGTGTCAGTTTTAATGTATACGTTAGCATTTACAGAGAATTGAGGCATCTATCTAGGTGAAAGCTTTTGTTTTCAATTTTTTTTCATCATATCAAGTTTCTTCATATCAAGGGAGTGTTGAATTTCTTATGCTTGCACTACCAAAACAGTGAAGTGTTTCCTAATATTGTGTCTTTTGTGAGTATGCTATAAAGTAACCTCAGTGCTGGGATAGGAGAGGTGGGCCATAAGGCATTAATAATCCAGGAGTGCCATTCACAAAATATGATATAGCACTCACACCTTAGAGTGGGGAAACCTACATAATCCCCTTACAATTATTTTTTAAAAATTATTTATTTGTTAATTATGTACAGTATTCTGCCTACATACATGCTTATGTGCCAGAAGAGAGCACCAGACTTTATTACAGATGGTTGTGAGCCACCATGTGGTTGCTGGGAATCGAACTCAGGACCTCTGGAAGAGTAGCCAGTGCTCTTACCTCTGAGCTACTATTCCAGCCCCTCTCCTTCTAATTATAAGGATCATTGACATAATTCAAATTTTCAGTGAGAAATTCTACCATTAATTAACTTACCTAGTCCTTTCTGCTCCCTCGCTGAACTAGTGAGCAGACATGGCCTCAGTGTGCAGAACGATGCCAGTGAGTTTGTGGATCTGTACATGCCGCAGAAATGCTCTGCAAGCAACCACATCATTGCTGCCAAGGACCATGCATCCATCCAGATGAATGTGGCCAAGGCTGACAGAGACACAGGCCAGTTTAATGGCCAGTTTAAAACCTGTGGCATATGCAGGGCCATTTGCAGGATGGGTGAGGGCAAGTCAGAAGCTTCTATTCTCTGTTTGGCTAAGGCTGATGGAATTGTCCCAAAAAAACTAGTGAACAGAAGAAATTGGGAATAATTTGTCATAAGTAAAAGTGATAAGTACCTGTGACAACTAAAAACAACATTAACTTACCTGTAACATGAGTTCTCTACTTTAATGTTTTGTTTTGTTTTTTGGACAGGGTTTCTCTGTGTAGCCCAGGCTGTCCTGGAACTCACTCTGTAGACCAGGCTGGCCTCGAACTCAGAAATCTGCCTGCCTCTGCCTCCCGAGTGAGAGTTCTCTGCTTTAAACAATGTGTTTAATGTTGTGTGTATGAGCGTTCCCGTTCCTGAATGTAAGTGCATTATATGCAGGGTTGGTTCCCACCCAGGACAGAAAGGGGGACAGTTGTGAGCTGCCACATGGGTGCTGGGGATCAAGCCCCTCCTGAAGAGCAGCAGCACTCGTAACCACGGGGCCATCCTGCAGCCCAGCCCAGGGGGTTTAACTTTTATACTCAGCACAGTCATCTGGACAGGTAGAATTTATTCCCCCATAAAGGAAGAATTTTGAAGGCTCATGTATGGAGCTAGAGACCATCCTGTTGTAAACAAGAGGAGCCTGACACAGAAAGACAAGTCCTGCAAGCATTTTCTCGAAATGTGAAAAATCTCCATTGAAAAATAAATGCGTGTATGATGTGAAAGTAGAAAGGGGACTCTTTGGGAGGAAGAAGGGGTGGGGGGAGGGAAAGGGGCCCAGGGAGTAAAAGGGGTGGGGGTGAGAGGAAGGAGGAGCTCAGGGGGACGTAGTTATGACAAAAGAAGGTGATGGAAAGGGAGAAAGATAAAATGCTGTGCTTTTTTTCATGTTTCATTTATACTTTATATGTGTGTGCATATTGGACAAAAACGTAAGGGGAGTGAGTTCTTGGAGGTAGGGAAGGAGCAAGGGATGTTAATGGGCTAGTATGAGCAGAATTTGTGATACATATGGTTAAAAATGTTGTAATGAAACAATTTTGAAATATTTTTTACACTAACTAAAATAATAATAAAAACAGATTGCTGAGTCCCATAGCCTTTCCAGCTCAGTAGGTCTGGGCTGGGTAATTTATGTTTTTCTGTTTGCTTGTTTCATTTTTTTTTAATGCTTAGAATGTTTCAAAACTTTGTTTATTTTGTGTATATGAGTGTTTTGTTTGCATGTATGCCTGCATATCAGAAGAGAGCATCAAATTCCATGAAAATTCCATGAGACTACAATTATAGACGGTTGTGAGCTATCATGTGGGTGCTGTGAATTGAATCGGGACCTTAGAAGGAGCAGCCAGTGCTTTTACCCACTGAGCCATCTCTCCAGCTCTGCTAATTTGTGTTTTAAACAGGTTCTGAGGCGTCCTTGTTGCTGCTGGCTCCACAAACTTCATCAAAAATGCCCTACTTTTTCTAGATTAAAAAAAATAAAAAGCGATTGCAGTCACGAGCTTATGGATTTCCAGGGCCATAATTAATCAAACAGTATAAAAGTTTGGCCATACAAATGTTCACATACATAGGACATTAATTTGGCTAATGCCCCTAGAGTGCTAACCTTTAAAGAACCTTAAATGCAGCTGTTTAAGGTCACCTTACCCAGTAATTTTAGCAAGAGGTATTTTCTTATTATTTACTTGTTTCATAGTCCTGGAATCGTAACCTCAGGCTTGCTGGACAAGCACTCCTATCACCGAGCAACACCCCAACCCAAAATACTCAGATTGTAGGTTAAAGTTGACTTTAGATTTGTGGTGTGAGTTATTCTTGTTCTTAAATGTTACTTTGTTTTCCTTTCTAGAGTAACTTATGTAGACAAGATTGAATTCACTCTTGGGATCACCTAAGCACTAAACATGTTTGGTTTTTTTTCTCTTAGGAAAATGAAGCTGTTTTTCTTTTGGATGAGAAATTCATAAATGAGATTAATTTGCTGTCAGGAAGAACAAAGAAGAAGATCCCTAGTTTGCAGCCTTTGTTGAAGGATGTTGTTTTCCTGGCGACATCCACTAATGGTTGAGTAATACTGCATGTTCAAAGGCTTGCTTACTGTGCTTGTAAGGAAAACAGAGTGAGTGGTGATGTTAACTTTGGTTTTGCTTTTGAACAGATGTGTGGCTGTCTGGGGTCCTCACTACAGGAGAACTGTTCCTGTGGAACAAAGATCAGGATTGTTTAAAAAAGATACACGTGACTGAAAAGCCTAAAGAAGCTATTAAAGCGGCAGTAGGTAGGGATTTTTAGATTTTTGTTGATGGGGAAAAGCCTATGAAATTTTTTCATAGTGCTACGTGTGTGTGTGTGTGTGTGTGTGTGCCTATGAATGTCCTGTTTCTGTCTGTGTACTGTGTGTTCGGAAATTTGGCTGCTGGTGCTTTGCACCTAGTTCAGCTTGAAGGAGAAAACCTGGCAGGCCTGTCATTGCTGTGATGTTGTCATCCTACTGTTCCTATGTTCAGGTTTTATGGAACAGGTCTGTAATCCCCACTGTTCAGGAGCCTGAGGCAGGAGGACCAGAAGGAGAAGTATTGCTTGTCCCTCGGGTTGAGCTGAAGGTTAGCCTGAGCACAGACCTGTCATCACAGGTGAAAGAGCTTTAGTAGTGGGTCTCAGTGTTAGAGCGCTTGCCCAGCATACACGAGGCAAAGGGTCAGTTCCTAGTACGTTAGTGTAACGCCTGACATGGTGACGCACGCCTTTAAACCCCAGCACCTGGGAGGCAGGGGCAGGTGGATTTCTGAGTTCGAGGCCAGCCTGGTCTACATAGTAAGTTCCAGCATAACCAGGGCTACAAAGAGAAATTCTGTCTCAAACAAAAAGTAGTAAATGTAATTGTTTGTACGTTTAAAAAAAAATATTTATTTATTTATTTATTTATTACATGTAAATACACTGTAACTGTCTTCAGACACCCCAGAAGAGGGCATCAGATCTCATTATGGATGGTTGTGAGCCACCATGTGGTTGCTGGGATTTGAACTTGGGACCTTCGGAAGAGCCAGTCAGTGCTCTTAACCGCTGAGCCATCTCTCCAGCCCTTGTTTGTACTTTTATTACTAATGCTTTAGCTATAACATCCTGAATGTAAACAGCTTGAGTTCCTGTTACAAGGGTAGCCTACCTTGCAGGCAAGCATTCGGGAGGCTGAAGTAGGAGGATCACAGTGAGTTGGAGGCCGACAGATTGAGACCCTATTTCATAAAAACCAAAAAGTAGGAAAAAAATCAAATTTCAAAAGTTTAATTTTTCTGTTTTATTTTGTGTTTTTTTAGCAAGCTCTTCAAGACTATACTTATACGTAGCTGAAAATGGGAAAAGAATTCTGCTTATTACATCTTCTGGCTGCATACTTCTGTGGGAATATTTGGAACTGAAGAATATCTTGTCTTCTAAAAGCCTTTCTTTGGTGGGTCAGTGGTCCCAGATTGTGCCCGAAGAAGCAGTTTCGTTGCCTTCCACGAAAGATAAAGAAGCTGTCGTGGCTGCTGTTTTTGTAAAAAACGAGGTAAAATCCAAACGGTACACCGTGGAGTAGAGCTCTTAGGCTTTAAGAACTGGTGCTGCCAGAGAAGCTGTTTGGTCAGGGCTGGCATAATTGCATACCTGTTGGTTACTAGCTGTTTGGTCAGGGCTGGCATAATTGCATACCTGTTGGTTACTAGCTGTTTAGTCAGGGCTGGCATAATTGCATACCTGTTGGTTACTAGCTGTTTAGTCAGGGCTGGCATAATTGCATACCTGTTGGTTACTAGCTGTTTAGTCAGGGCTGGCATAATTGCATACCTGTTGGTTACTAGCTGTTTAGTCAGGGCTGGCATAATTGCATACCTGTTGGTTACTAGCTGTTTGGTCAGGGCTGGCATAATTGCATACCTGTTGGTTACTAGCTGTTTGGTCAGGGCTGTCATAATTGCATACCTGTTGGTACTAGTCAGAGCAGGTGCGGCATTACTGTTTGGAGCGAAGATTTAAAGAATGGTTTCAAATTAAAGTTCCCTTTCTCACAGTCATAATACGAGTTGTGGTGAGCATGGTAGTGAACATGGTGGTCCATACCTGCAGTCCAGGCACTTGGGAGGCAGATGTGGGTAGTGAGCATGCTTACCATGCAGAACTGTGGGCAAGGATTCCCCCAAACTTGAGCCATCCTGGGTTGCATATTAAGCTACAGGCTATTTTGGCTATATAGCAACCAAGTTAAAATAAAATGTGTGCATGTTTTGTAAGTTAATAAGTTAGAACTGATGATGTTAAGTAGGTCATTAAATTCTCAGGATATAGTAGATTCATTCTTTAAAATGAAAATTTGGGCTAGAAAGATTGCTCAGCAGTTAAGAGCACTGACTGCTTTTCCAAAGGTCTTGAGTTCAAATCCCAGCAACCACATGGTGGCTCACAATCATCCATAATGAGATCTGACACTCTCTTCTGGAGTGTCTGAAGATAATTACAGTGTACTTAAATATAATAAGTAAATCTTAAAAAAAAAATTTTAAGTAGTGTCAAGTTGTCTCTGTATGAACTTTCATTTATTACTAGATGAAATCCACTTTGCTAGAAATTGTAGTTTGAAGTAAGGCTTGGTGGTGTGTGACTATAATCTCTGCATTATGGAAACGGAAGCAAGATGATCAGTTCAGACCAGCCTGGGCTATGTGAGAGCCTCTCTTTAAAATAAAAGCAGGATGGTGGTGGCACACACCTTTAATCCCAGCACTAAGTAGGCAGAGGCAGGTAGATCTTTGAGTTCATAGCCATCCTGATCTACAAAGTGAGTTCTAGGACAGCCATGGCTGTTACACAGAGAAACCCTGTCTCGAAAAACAAAACATTTTTTACATTTACATTTTGTAGTTTTACTAGTCCCTCCCAGTAAGGTGATACTCTAACATAAATAATATAAACTATTAAAAAAGAATAATTTTACAGTAATCTTCCCAGCAACAGCAAATGGCAGTATATATTTCTAAACTAGTATTTGTATGTATGTATGAAGTGGCATATAGTACTTCTAGACATTTATATGTTATAGTCAAATCTGGTTAACAAGCATTTCCATGCCCTCAAACATTAAACACATTAATATGTTAGGAATTTTGATCTTTGAGTCACTTTGATGATACTGTTATTATCTTATATTTTATATTATCAATCATAATATGATAATATGGTCAGCAGTTACCCTACTGTGCTGTTGAAAAACGAGTACAGAGTCCTTTACTTTGGTGCCTCTTATTGGACTTGAATGTAAATAACAGGGCTCAAGGCCCTAGGTTTTCTCCCTAGTCCCAAAAGAGCTCTTCCCTGGCCTTAGGCTGATTTCCCATTTGGGCCTTGCTTCTGGGAAAAGAAAAATAACGTAGTCTTAAGCTTACTGTTAAAAATGAAAATATAAGCTAGGCCCCGAGATTTCCCATTTATAGGAGACATTTTCATATATCAATTTATTTTCAGGTTAATTTTATACTAAATTACTGTATTTATCTACAGTTACTTGGCGACTGCTGCCTGTGTTCATTTACTTTTTATTCTGGAGAATGCTTGAAGTTAACATTTCTGGACATTCAGTGGTATGAGAATATATTTACATCTGTAAGGTGAGGTAAATATTTCCCTTTCTCTTATTTTCCACTTTTAAACTAGTGTTGTCATTTTGACCAGTATGTATTCAAGATTTTTAGATCTTCATTTTGTTTTTTCTGGCTTTGTAGATCTTTCTACCTTTCACTTTTAAACATTTAATTTAGACAATTTCTGTTGTTTTTATTTCTTTTTCTAGAAGGGTGAATATGTAAGAGATAGCATGGTTTGTGGTGGTATATTGTCTTGATACTATAAAAATAATTACTTTGAAATGAATTGAAATTTAAAGGGGGCAGAAATATTTGGATTTGTGTTGTACCTTCGAAATGCCCAAGTGTTTTGTTTTATTCTGTGTTTTTGGACAAGGTCTAACTATGTAGCCCTGGCTCTCATGGGGCTCAGTGTGTGAACCATGCTGGTCTTGGATGCAGAGTTCCTCTTGTTTTTACATCCCAAATGCTGGAGCCATCAGGCCTATCCAAGAGTTTGGTTTTTTGTTTGTTTGTTTTTAATTTAAAAAATATTTTAATAGTAAAATCATTTGTATTCTAAGCTTCATAAAACAAAGAAAACATATTAAAAGCTTATTCCTGTGTAATATTTGGAAAAGTAATGTGACTTTTATGATATTTTTGTTAACAGTACATTGTTAGTCATATACAGTAAAACAGTTGAGTCTGTAAGTAGGGAAGTAAATTATACATCTATCTAATTGCTCAGAACAACTGTGCGAAATTGACATCATCTAAAAAGGTCTGTTTTCTCTACCTTTTTCTCAGTTTTTGAACTAATGTGCATTAGTAACATAGAAAACAAGTTTCTTTATCTGTTTCTCTTGCTCGTATCACACCCCTAGCATCCTCACTCAGCCCTCTTTCCTGTTTTGATGATTCTTGTAAAATGTTTTCTGTCTCATAAAAATGTTTAAACATTTAGTTGAAACAGGTATATTTAGGTTTGATTATGGAATATAACTCTATTTCCAGAGCTCCAACACCAAACTAGATTGATGAATAGCTACTGAACAGTCACTAATATGTATATTTTCATGTCCGGAATGAAAATATGCATATTATTATATGTATATTACATGTTTTAATTTTTGTTATGAACTGTCTATCAACTTTAGAATTACATGAATTTGGCATGGTTTCAAATGCCTGTAGCCTCTGTCACTTGGGAGGCTAAAGAAGAAGGCTCACTTGATCCCAGGAGTTCAAGGCCAGTCTGGGTCATGTTGAGACCTCATCTCCAAAACAAAATACACATCAAAAATAAGTAAATAAAATTGTTAAAGCTTGCTATCATTGATTTCATTCCTTTGTTAGGTCCTTGCTGTTCCGTGTTCACTGGGCACAACAGGAATGCCCTCTGTGCAGTCTGATTCCCAGGTGTGCTTCAGTAAAGTCAAGGGGAGCTCTGATCTCTGCCTTCTCAAGAGATGGCCTTGCCCTAGCAGTGACTCTTAATCAGAAAGACCCAACGGTCAGTAAGAGCCTCTGTCCTTACTACTACTTCATGATTTAAATTGATGTTTTCAGTTCATTGTGTTTTGGTAAAGTTACATAAATTAGCTGTCATAATTTTCAAAAGTGGTTCTGGAAAAAAAAAAAATTAAAAAGCTTACCTTGACCAGATATACCTTGGGAGGCAGAGGCAGGCAGCTCTCTAAATTTGAGGTCAGCCTGGTCTACAGAGTGAGTTCCAGGACAAGCCAGGGCTACAAGGAGAAATCCTGCCTCAAAAAACCAGAAAGAGAGAGAGAAAGAAAGAAAGAAAGAAAGAAAGAAAGAAAGAAAGAAAGAAAGAAAGAAAGAAAGGAAGAAAGAGGGAAAGGAAGAAAGGAAGGAAGGAAGGAAGGAAGGAAGGAAGAAAGAAAGAAAGAAAGAAAGAAAGAAAGAAAGAAAGAAAGAAAGAAAGAAAGAAAGAGAGGGAAAGAGGGAAAGAGGGAAAGAGGGAAAGAGGGAAAGGAAAGGAAAGGAAAGGAAAGGAAAGGAAAGGAAAGAAAGAAAGAAAGAAGCAAGCAAGCAAGCAAGCTTATCTTGGTGGCAAGTGCCTGTAACCCCAGCACTCTGCATACTGGGGCAGGAGGGTTTAAGTTGATGGCCAGCCTGGGCTACATAGTGACCCCTGTCTCAAATACAACAAAACAGAGTGAACAGTAAAAGGAGGATGAAAGAGACGGAGAGAAGGAGAGAGGAGAGCGGAGAGCAGGGCTGCATGTGTACTCACCCAGCAGTTTGCAGAGCTGGGGTGGGAGGACTTCAGGTTTAAGGCTTCTCTGAGCAGCTTAAGCAGAGAATTGTGACAGTTGTCAGTAGGGTCTGGCTTAGACAGACTGCTCACTGTAGCAGTGTATAACGAACGACCTTCCCAGCCTCCACTGTGGTAAGCAGTCAGTGCACACAGCAGGATAACTTCATTGGTTGTCATGTTTTCTCCCATCTAGGCAACTCAGGTGTTATTTATAAACACACTGAATTTTGTTACTCTCTGTGGTGGCCTTAAAGGATGTAGTAATAAGAATCCCGTGGTCCCAGCTACACTTACCAGGTAAGAACGCATGGACTTATTTCTAAGGACCTTTTGTTTTCTTTGCAATACTTTAAGAAGTTTGAAGCTCTACTATCACAGGAAATAGCATTTTGATAAAGAATTCAGTTAACCTTTTTCCCTGGTAAATTCTGAAAGTTGCTTTACATAAAGAACGCCTCATATGCTTTTTAAGGAAGGGTAGGGTAGAAAATACACAAATTATTTTCTTCTTCAATTTTTTTCTCCCCTATCTCCTTAGGAATGCAGTTGTGAGTAGGTAGAGCAATATGAGGCATTGTTAGGAAGAGAAAGAGGGAAAATCCAGGAGGGAGTCCGTCACTCATTCAGGAAGGCTGGGGTATTTATAGCCTTCTAAACAATTGACATCGATGGTGATTTTTGGATAACAACATGAACTATAAGACCTGTATAGGTTGGGTGTGGTGGCACACACCTTTAATCCCAGAACTCTGCAGGCAGAGGCAGGGGGATCTCCAGGAGTTTAAGGCCAGCTTGGTCTATATATCAGGTTTCACGACAGGGCTATAGAGAGAGATCCTGTCTCCACAAAACAATTACAGGAAAAGACCTGTAAAAGATACAGTACAAATATTTCCTCTTGAGCTTGGAACCTCTTTGTGAACTCCTGTGCTATCCTCTGAGTCTGCAGAGTGGTCAGGTCATCTGCCCGCTTCTCTTCATTCCTTCCCTCCCCACAGCTCCTCTCCTAGAGCAGCACTGGGCTCCGCTCAGGGGTCCTTTTGACGTATGTCTGCCACTGTCAGAAGGGTTGGGAGCTCCTTTTTGTTCTGGTGACACATGATGCTGCCAGGGAATTCTGGAGCAAGGAACAGCTTTGGGAAGAGGCACTGCTACAGAGTGGATAGGCCCAGTCTCAGGCTCTGTCCGTCTGTCAGTCTTGGCCATAGGTGCCAGTGAGATTACTGTCCATTCTCATCAAAAGATGAGTGCCTCAACTTTGGGGAGTATTTTTATTTCTGAATTGCTTACAAATCTAATAAATTTCTAATTGGAATGATGTTGGAAAAGATACGTAAGCCTTTTATTTCTACAAAATAAAATTCACAAAATTTATGTGAGAGTCACCTTATTATCCAGTCCTTACTAAAACTGTCATTTGCTCTTTCTAGGTCATACTGGGTGGGGGACATCAGCTGGACGCATGACAGTCTTTTTCTGACTTGTGTATTAAAACGTGGCTCCCTGGTTTTATTGACCTGCCTTGGTGAATTGCTAACGTTAGTTACATTTGGTTGCTCTATAGAATTTGGGCCAGCTGAATTTATTCCTCTTCATCCACTAATAACGTATAGGTGAGAAGTTTGAATTGTTCTGTTTAATACCTTATTTTCTTTGGTGATTAATTTTGTTATATATTTTTACAAAAACAATTTCATCTCCAAATTTATGTTTTTCTTCCTGTGAGTCTGTCATGTCAATATCTGTTTCTTATCTGTTCCTAATTATTTATAGTTTTCTTCCTGTTTCTTTTTGTGGCTTAATCCTGGTGAAAATTTGACATTGTGACTATGTAAGTATAAAGTTATAATTCTTCATAGTACTAAAAACTTATCTTTACTATAAAAGACAATAAAACATGATGTTTATTATTTTTAAAATGTAGCGCTGAGGGAACTTAGTAACTAAAATTAACATTTTTCCAGAATCTGTTAGCAATAGAATATAGAGTATAACCATATTTGGATTTTAATTGTAAAAGAAGGTAGCAATTTGACTTTGTAGTCAGACAAATAATTTCAAATACTAGTTTTCCTATTTCTTAGTTTTGTAAGTGGATAATTTTTTTTTAATTCTCAATTTCTTTTCTGATGAAATGAGGATGGAGGATGATAGTAATTGTCTTCTAGAACTGAGGGAATGAAGTAAGGATATACATTATTATATGTGGTTCTCAATAAGATAAGTGCTGAGTAATTTTTGGTTTACTGTGTATAATTAGATGTATGTAGAGAGTTGTTTTAAAAATTAACTCATCTTAAAAACTGTGTGAGGAGGTGGGTGTAGTGTGTGTGGAGTGGGAGGCCTTAGACAACCCTGGGACTGGAGTTCTAGGAGTCTGACTGCCCCCCTTGGATGCTGGGGATCAAACTCCAGTCTTCTAGAAGGGCAGGAAAAGTTCTTAACTGCTGAGCTGTCTCTCCAGCCCCAAGAGCTATTTTTTAGATAGAAAAACTGGAAATGACTTTTGAAATTTGTAAGTCTATAGAAGGGAAACTGACATGGCTACATCCTTGATTTGTTTAGCAAAAAAGCAGTGCTTAATTTTTAGGGACAGATTAATGCTTGGAGAATACTTATCAATTCCTAGAGTGAAGGGTTTTTGTTAAGCCTTTATATTTTTATCTTATGTATATGGGTATTTTTTTTCTGCGTGTAAGTCTGTGAACTTTGTGCATATGGTGACCAAGAAGACCAAATGAGGGTGTAAGATCCTCTGGGACTGGGGTTACAGGCAGTTGAGAGCCTCCATTTGGGTGCTGAGAACCAAACTCCAAATTTGTGTTTCCTTAAATTTTCTCACTTTTTTAAAGATTAATTTATTTTGTGTATATGACCACACTGTAGCTGTACAGATGGTTGTGAGTCTTCATGTGGTTGCTGGGAATTAAACTCAGGACACTGCTCGCTCCGGTCCCACTCGCTCAGGCCCAAAGATTTATTTATTATTATATGTAAGTACACTGTAGCTGTCTTCAGATGCATCAGAGAGGGTGTCAGATCTCATTACGGGTGGTTGTGAGCCACCATGTGGTTGCTGGGATTTGAACTCAGGACCTTCGGAAAAGCAGTCAGTGCTCTTACCGCTGAGCTATCTCACCAGCCCCATATTCTTTTTTAAAATTACTATTTTAAGGCATTTCAAATGATTTCTCTTTTTTTTTTCTTTTTTCTTTCCTTTTTTTTTTTTTTTTTTTTTTTTTTTTGGTGGTTTTTCGAGACAGGGTTTCTCTGTATAGCCCTGGCTGTCCTGGAACTCACTCTGTAGACCAGGCTGGCCTTGAACTCAGAAATCCGCCTGCCTCTGCCTCCCAAGTGCTGGGATTAAAGGTGTGCACCACCACTGCCCAGCTGATTTCTCTTTTCTAATCGGTATTCATTATTTCAAAAAATAAAATTTGAAAATCATGACACATTATTAAACAGTATAAAAATGATTCTTACATTCCAAATCCTCAGAGGTAACAATTAACATCTTAGGGTATTATTGTCTTCCAAATAAGATACTCATATTGCATTTATAATAATAGCAATATGTTAATTTCTCTCAACATATGATAAATTACATGTAACAGCCTTTTATATCTTCATTTTTAAGTGCATTTTGTATGTGTGTATGTATGTGCATGCTGTGATTTGTGTGTAGGCACAGGTATGCTGCAGTCTACGTGTGGAAGCAATCTCTCCTTCCCCAATAACAGCTCAGGCTTATGTGGCAAGTGCTTGTACTCAGGAGCGGAATGGGTGCACCCTCATCGGGCCTCCTGGGCACTGCATTCATGCAGGCCAAACTCCCAGGCACATAAAAACCCTAAAGGTTAAAAGTAAAGAAACTACTTTCACTGTAGGGAATGACAGCTTCCTACTAGCGTATCTCTGTTACTAAAAAGTAGGCATTGTGCCACGCTGTGGTGGTGCGTGCCTTTGATCCCAGCACTTGGGAGGCAGAAGTAGGATCTGTAAGATCAAGGCCAGCCTGGTCTTTAAAAAGAAAAGTGAGGGGCTGGCGAGATGGCTCAGTGGTTAAGAGCGCCGACTGCTCTTCCGAAGGTCCCGAGTTCAAATCCCAGCAACCACATGGTGGCTCACAACCATCTGTAACGAAATCTGATGCCCTCTTCTGGAGTATCTGAGGACAGCTACAGTGTACTTACATATGATGAATAAATAAATCTTAAAAAAAAAAAAAAAAAAGAAAAAAGAAAAGTGAGTCCTAGGACAGCCAGGGTTTATATGTAGAAACTCCGTCTCAAGAAAACCAAATAAAATTAATTAATTAATTAATTAATTTAAAAAATTAGGCATTGCTATTTTGCGAAGCATAATCAGGGGCATACCCGCATCAGTTTCCTTCACATTTAACAGTATCTTTTATACATCTCTCTTCTTGTCAGACACTGGTGTCTTTTGTTTTTATTTTAAAGATTTATTTTATTTATATGAGCACACCCTCTTCTGGTATGTCTGAAGACAGCTACAGTGTGCTCAGACATACCAGAAGAGGGCATTGGATCCCATTACAGATGGTTGTGAGCCACCATGTGGTTGCTGGGAATTGAACTCAGGACCTCTGGAAGAGCAACCAGTGCTCTTAACCGCTGAGCCCCAGACACAGGTTTTTAATGGTCCCATACATACTGATCGGTTGTTGGACATTTGGCTAATGAAAAACAATCTTTATTAGAAATCTTGGGCATCCTGATGTGTCTTTGTGCAGTGCTAAAGATCAGACTCAGGACCTTGTACTTGGTAGGCAGGTGTCCGATATCTGTATTTTAATAGTTCTCTAGCTCAACGAATTACAATCTATCAATGTCTCATTTTATATTTATAAAACATTAAATATAGTAAGCAGCTATATTGCATAATCAGAATCAGCTATGTCACTATAAGAGATATGTATATTTATGTGACTCGTTTAATTTTAAACTCAAAAAATGTCACTCACAATTAGTCTCCAAATGTCCTCCTTTTTCTTTTTTTCTCCTTATTAACAATTGTACTGATTGTAATTTTTGTAATTCTATTCCTATGCTTATATATTATGGAAGGAAAGTCAGCTACTTAACTCTTTAATAATAAAAGTAAGATTCCACACTTTTAAAAAATAGGTTGCATATATTTAAAAAAACATAATAAATGCTACACAATTCAGGAAAAAATGTGGAAACACATAAAGACATATGTTTTGATCATTGTATGTTTCCTGGAAGACAAATACACAATTAATACTTTGATGTGTGTCTCATCTGCTTGCTCTCATTCTGTGTGCTTACTCTGCCTTGTTTTGAATACGATTATTTCCTAATTTAAGATCCTTCTCTTGCTGATTCTGGACCTTTCATGTTTGTTTGCTAGACCACAGCAGCTTCCATTTCAAGATTCAAATAATTGTGTAGATTCATCAGCCTCTGAGAGTGACCCTCTGAGACAGAGGTTTTCTATAAAAGCACACTCACGTCTACCATACCTTATTATCTCTGATGGATACATGGTCACAACCCTTCGGTTTCTTGATAACCAGTCTCCAACAATGCTCATGAGGTCCTTGCTTCTTGATTCAACCCAGAGGCTTGAGAAAGCATACCAGAGTATGATGCTGTCTGAGGTACAGTGCCTTTGGGTATCTGTGGTTAAAAAGTATTTTTCTCTTCCTTTCAAAGTTAAAACTATTGACAGTAATAATAGCCTTTTTGACACTAAAAGTTTTAATTGCTTTAGATTTATAGATAAAATTTTTTCTTGGAAATCATTTTGGTTTTTTTTTCCTTCAGCCCAAGGACAAAGGGCTGAATTTTCGATCTCTGGATTCCTTGAGGTCTAGCCTGTTGAAGCATCAAGGAAAGGAAAGTTCAGTACATTGCACTGTCCCCAGATTTTTGCAGGCAGAAGAAACAATGAAGTTAAATGAAACCACAGATTTTCAGGTACTTAATCGTATACACTGACTTTAGTCTAAGAAATTCGTTGGTTTGTTGGTTTTGTTCTTTGGGGGTTTTTGTTGTTGTTGTTGTTAAAGGAAATAGAAATTTAAGAATAACACTGTGATTCTATGCATAAGGCTTGAATGGTATTAAATATTTCTCTCTTTGTGTTTAGGATTTTGAAGGAGAAGAAACTAATGAAGTTGAACAATTTGTAAACAATTCATTTTCTTTTTGTAACCAAAAAAAAGATCTACCGTTCGATATTGTCAAGGAAGGAAGATTGGAGTTTGCATCTATGTTTGATACAGTTCATGCAAAGGATGCTTCCAAGGAGACAGACAGAAACACTGCAGAACTACACCGTATCCAGAAAACACTACTTGCAGCTTGGACTATAGGAATTTCAAAAAATGTAACAGAAAAAAAGTTAATGTTAAATTACACAATTCTTTGCATCACTCATTTTTTCTATATTCTTCAGTTTATAAAATGTCCTGTGCCTAAGTTTGACCTGTTTTTAAATAAGAGTCTGAAGCGTAACGCATGGGTACTTTGTGTCTTTCAACTCTTTCATCAGTGTTTATCAGTCCACTATTGGGATATGAGATACAGACAAAACATGGGCCACTTGATAAGGCTCACCGCAAATACTGTAAAGCTCTTACTGACTCAGCGACAAGAACATGGGTCATTCTCAGAGAGGCTTTTGGCTTGCCTCTCTTTACTGCGAACTGTGACTGTCCATTTAAATGGCACATGCAGTCTTCAGCCTGAGGCTGTCCCGGCAGCCGCTGATGAAAGTAGACCGGCAGAGCTAGACTCATTAATGGTACCTATTTTTCAAGCTTCTAAGGAAAATTGGCCTTGGGACTCATCTTTAAAGATTTATCCTCAAGTGACAAATCTTGTTCAGAAGCCAGGTCACAGGTAAGAATACTAATATTAGTAAAACTCCATTAGAGTTCTTAGACTGTAATAAGTGTATAATTTGGTACTTTTTAGTATACTTACTAGGTTTTAAAACTGTTAGTACTAATCACAGTAATTTTTCACTCTAGAAGGAAACTTTGTAACCACTGAATTCCAGTATTAAAGTATGTTAATTTAAAAATACTTAAGTGCCTGTTTCAGAATAGCAGCCCAACTTCCTGATATATCCATATGATTTTTAAACATTTTTGTATTTTAATTTCTATCTATGTATTTGTGTTTTTGTTCGGATACTCATGGAAGCCAGAAGAGGGCATCGAATCCTCTGGGTACGAAGTTGCAGGCAGTTGTGAGCTGCCCTCTGTGGGTGCTGAGATGCAAACTCAGATCCTCTGGAAGAGCAGCAAACGCTCTGAACCTCTGCGGCATCTTTCCAGCTTCTCTATATTAATTTTATTTGTCAATCAAAAATTGTTTCATGTTTTTTCCCAAATAATAAAAAACACACATTTTGAGGGTGGTCCTGGGCAGCCATAATGATCTTGAAAGTGTATAGTAAAAGCTAAGTATATAATGAAAAACGGACACGAGTGCATAAAATTTTTGAGAAGATCTTGTGGCCATTATATGCATTTGCCCCATATAGTATCTATCTTTTGATTGTGACTGTGATCATTAACTTGGTCACTACGTTCTGTCGGATCTGTGAGGAAACCAAGTTAAGACCTTGCTAATGAAGGGAGCTAAACTTACTCTCGTCACTCATGAAGTTTGGTTTTAATGATTACCTAATGTTTTTTTATAGATTGATTGCTCTTTGGAGACTACTGTACAAAAAAACTTTATGGTATCAAGCACAGTTAAGCCAAAGAACTCCTGATGGTGACAGACGATTAACTGAAAATATAAGACATGAAGTATCTGTTGTCAAGACTCTGTTATGTCATGTCCAGACTAACCTGCAGATGGCTGGGGATAGCTTGAATCAAGCCTTAGAACTTACACCTATCAGTGGTTAGTGTCTATAAACACTTTCTAAATCCTTGCATATGTGAAGTGATGGACTGGGCTATGGGTTTTCAAAATGGGTTACACTTACTTGATGTTCAGAATAGTTTCAGCTGGAGATACATCTACTGAATTTTAAAACAAAACTTTTAAAAGTTATGTAAATGTAATCAACGGTAACTAATTGTTGGGTAAAATCATCCTTAGGTGAAGAGTGTTTTCTGCTAGCATCATATGAAAAGTCAGTTTGCCTGTGGAAGAAGGCTCTACAAGAAACCCAAGAGAAAGGTAAGGAGTGTTTCCAAAAAAGTAACTCTGTATTGGGAAGAACATAAATTAACTTGCTGCAGAGCTTAAAAATACTAAGTTGACAGTGTTCACACTATCTTACTATCTTACTCTCTAAGATGCAGATTGTAGGGAACTTGACTGTCAGAAATATTGTATTTCAAATTATTCTTGATTTTTAAAATCATGACACTATGCTGGGCAGTGCTGCGCATGCCTTCAAACCCAGCACTTAGGAGGCAGAGGCAGAGGCAGGCGGATTTCTGAGTTTGAGGCCAGCCTGGTCTACAGTGTGAGGTCCAGAACAGCCAGGGCTACACAGAGAAACCCCGTCTCCAAAAACCAAAAATCAAAACCCATAAACCAAACAGAACAAAAAAACCCAAAAATCTTTTCAGTGCTCTGCAGTTAAGTTTCCTGCCCATCACACCCTGCTTGTTTAATGATAAAGCCTATGGGTGAATGTTAATGGACAGAATGAAATTTACACCCTAAATATTTTTTCCCTTTTTAAGGCACCACAGATATCTAAATGGGAAACTACACATCAGATATTCTACAGACATGGGAGCTAAACCTCCTGGCTTTAAGGGACTTGAGTGCTTTAGGTTAAACAGAGCATGGGAGTTGAGTATGACTTACATGGCTTGTTTTTTTTTTTTATAATGCCAGAGGACTCTAGGTTTCAGAAACTGATGGCATCTTTTATGCTGTTGGCCTGAAGGTGATGGAGATGAAAAGGCAGAGCACTGTGCTTTACATTTATTTTCTGACTGCTGAAGCTCTGCACAGCCGAGCTGTGTGGCTGCTTACTCCCCTGTCCATCGCCTAATGAGTCATGCCATTAGCCATACATCATAAAAGATGCCACTAGTTTCATAATCTAGAGAAACCAAAGGCCTGAGAGATACTAAGAGTTTGGCAAGGTGCAGGTTGTTTCCTCAAAATAGAGTGTGTGATCCATGTTTGCAGCATTAGTGTCTGGTGAGTCAGAAATGGTGAGAGGGAACAGTAGCGAAGGAGGCCTGTAGTGAAGGGACAAGAAAGACAGCAGGGTCAGGTGATTTTTTTTATTTTTAAAAACATGGTCTGTCTTTGTAGCTCTGGCTGGCCTGGAAGTTTCTGTGTAGATCAGGCTGCCCTTGAACTCACAGAGATCTCTCTATCCCTGCCTCCTAAGTGCTGGTATGTTAAGCCATTTTTTTAAAGATTTATTTATTATTATTATATCTAAGTACACTGTAGCTGTCTTCAGATGCACCAGAAGAGGGCATCAGATCTCATTACAGGTGGATGTGATCCACCATGTGGTTGCTGGGATTTGAACTCAGGACCTTCGGAAGAGCAGTCGGTGCTCTTAACCAGTGAGCCATCTCTCCAGCCCAAGCCAATTTTAAAAATGACATTCATTCATGTGGAGGGGTGTATATTTGCTACAGAATTACATGTGGAGGTCAGAGGATGCCTTGTAGGAGCCAGTTCTCTTCTTCCTCCCTGTGGGACCTGGGTCACACTCAGGTTGTCAGGCTTGTGGCATGGAGCTGCTGTCCCACTGCTGTCCCACTTGCAGGGAACAGACCATCCAAGGAAGTACAGAAGGTCCCTGATTTACAGTAGTTTATATTTAAACTTTTAACTTAGTGATGACAGGAAAGTCGTGTCTGTTCACTAGAAAGTTTCAGGCTTGTTTTTCCAAGTTGTCCTTAGCTAGAAGTTCCATGCAGTGTGCACTGCTGAAGAGCAGCAGTGAGCCCTAGTGCCTAGTCACTGTCTGACCACAAGGGTGATGGCTAATACTCCACAGTGCGGTCTGATGACTGCTAGGTTAGGTATGTGATTGCGTGCTTTAAATATTTATTTTTATGTTCTGTGTATAAGTGATTTTCTTGCATTTATGTCTGATATCTGTGCACCATATATGTGCCTGAAACCTATGGAGGTCAGAAAGAAGGTGGTAGATCCTTGAAACTAGAGTCCCAAGTCGTGCAGGTGATGGGAACCAATACCTAGGCTCTTTGCAAGAGCAGCAACAGCTTGCTCTTTAGTACAGATCTATCTTTCCAGCTCACATAGATGCATTTTTGATATATAATATTTTCTGTTTATGATGTGTTCACAAATCAAGGAGCCCCTTTATAGGTCAGTTAAGGTCACTTTGGTACATTTGTGGTTGGAGGATTATGGACTGTGTACAAAGCAAGACCTTTATTCAGATGAGGAGACTGAATCGAAACAACATCCGTGCTAATGGAATGGAGTTCATACTTAACAGACACACAGCAAGTTTGATCAGTGGGAATTGTGATTGAGTAGATTTGGGGAAAAAGCTTAATGTAGTTCTCAGTTTTAAGGTCTGGTTAACTGGATAAAGGAGAGGAATTCAGTGAAATAGAAAGTTTTACATCTGTGGCTCTCCTTATTTATTTTTTTAACTTTATTGATTCTTTATGAATATCACATCATGTACCCCAATCCAACTCATCTCCCTGGCCCTCTACATCTATATTCTGCCCTTGTAACCCTTCCCACAAAACAAAACAAAACAAAACACAAAAAAATATCATTGGAAGTTGGGGTGTATCACACAGTATACCCTTTTGCCCAAACAGCTTTAATTGCGCCTGTTCATTGCAGTGAATCAGGCCTGGTGAGGCCTCTGGCTTCTGCTACACTTTGAATACTGGACTCCCACCTGGACTCCTTGGACATATGTTGCTGCCCTGTGTCATGGAGCTCTTACAGCTTTGGTTCTGCAGGAGCAGCCCCTCCACGTGCTCCAGCACTTTGTAGATGGGGTAGATGTTTGGGTGGGTCAACTCAAAGCCCTGGGTAGTAGCTGAACTGGTTAGCCTGACAGTTCTCCTGCACCCATATTGTAGGATATGTGATCACACTGTGAACCTCAAGATTGTGTTATTTGCTGAAAAAAAAAAAAAACCTGTTTCTAGTTGTTGTGTGGCTCAGCCCTTAACACAGATTTAATCCCTGTGGTTGCAATATAGACACACTCTTAGTACACTCCTTTAATCCCAAACAATGACAGTAAAGTTAGTTTATAGAAGGAAGCACCCATGTTTGAAAGTAACTTCTAATTGACAAAATAACAAATCAGAAAAGGATCTGACAAAATAGGATATGCCCAACTTATGAGGAGAGGAAAGGGAAGCTACTAAAGAGACTAGTGCAGAAAAGGAGAGGGGAGCCAGTTTTACTGGGAGAGTTTCACTGAGACAGGTTGAAGAGAGAACAAGCTAGACACAAGTGAAGACAGGACAAGCCTAAGACTGAGAAGTCAGAAGATTAGAACATTAGAATATTTTGCCAAAGTTAGTAAGAGTGTAAGCTGAGTAATTCAGTCAGAAGCTAAGAGAGAGGACAGATTGAATCAGTCAGCTTGGAGAGGAGTTTGAGCCAGAACAGCTGAGGTGAACCAGGCAGCCAGAGCTCAGAACAAGGAAGGGTGAGCTTATTCAGCAACAAGTCTCAGGCTGAAAACATTCTATTTAGGCCACATGGTTCCAAGACTAGACCTAGGTTAGCAGACTGAGGCAGTAATCGTTGGAGCCAACAATTACTTCAGGTGAATAAAAATACTTTTACACTCCTATGCCACCCAGGTCAGCTCTTGAGCACTGACCAGGTGAGGGACAGGGACAGCTCAGTGCTTTGGCCATCAGGGCCAGCTCTACTTTGCTGCCCAGGCAAGGAGCAGGGTCTGCTCTCCCGAGTGCTACAGCTGGCAAGGGGCAAGGGCAGCTCTCATGCCCTTGGGGCCAGCTCTTCCCATGCTGCCCAGGTAAGGAGAGGGACCATATCTCCCTCGATTATACCACTGCATGGTCAGTGACGGGTGGGGCCTGCTATTCTGTGTTCACACCCTCAGGGCCAGCTTACCTACAACTGTCAAAACCTGTGCTTCCTGGCTGTTCCCGTGTGCTGTGCTGCAGCCAGCAAGGGGCAGGTCAGCTCTCCAGTTCCCAAGCCCTTTGGGCCAACTCTCTCTGGTGGGCGGGGCTCATCTCCAGATCAGTGGTTCTAAACCTGTGGGTTGAGACTCCTTGAGACTCAAACAACCCTTCACAGGGTTTGCCTAAGACCCATCAGAAATTACAGATACTTACATTATGATTCCATTACAATTTATATGACATAACAGCACAATTAAAATTATGAAGTAGCAATGGAATACTTTTATACTTGAGAGTCACTGCAACATAAACAACTGTATATTAAAGGGTTGTGCATTAGGAAGTTGAGAAACCCAGTTTTAGATGAAAATAGTTCCCTTATGAGTCCACTGTGTTGTGTTGTGTTTTGTTATTTATAACTATACACATAGGTGTGACTTCTGATAGTGGACAGTTATAGTAGCAGTGGCTTCAAAGAAAGTGTTTTAGGGATGGACTAGAGGTTGGCAGACTCAAGCTGATTTGATGTTTCTGTGTGCACCTCCAAGGCTTAGGCTCCTTTCATTTTTCTGTTCTGTTAATATTAAGGCTATTTCATGGCCCAGTGTTCCAGCCATCATATGCATGTGGTTGGCAACTGATAGGGAAAGGCGAGAAGTAGGGGGAAAGGTCCCTCCTAGCTGGGCTGCCTCCTGTATGTGAGCATTCTGTAATATCTGCACTGTCATGTCTTGGCTCACACGAGGGCTTATTGTAGTAACCCCAAATAAAGTTAAATCTTTCACATTGAAAACTTGAGGTAGAAATAAGCAGGAGACCTTCATGCTAAGATGTTGAGGCCCTTCATCTTAGGGCCTACTAAAAAGAAAACAAAATTATTTAGAGTGCAAAATGAAAGGACCTAAGTATTGCTGACTTGTTGTTGTTGTTGTTGTTGTTGTTGTTGTTATTGTTGTTATATTTTGAGACTGAGTCTCCTTTTGTAGCCCTGGCTAGCCTAGAACTCTATATTGTAGACCAGGTTGGCCTTGAGTTGAGAAATCCTACTGCCTCTGATTACTAGAATTAAAGGAGTGAGCCACCATGCTTGATTGCTGTCCTGTTTTGTTTTGTTTTTTACTTTCATGATATTTTTGTTGATTATTTGGGAATTTCACATCATTCACCCAGGTCTGTCCTCCAACCCTTGTGACCTCCCTCCAAAGAGGAGGAGGGGGAAGAGGAGGAGGAGGGGGAAGAGGAGGAGGAGGGGGAGGAGGGGGAGGAGGAGGAGGAGGAGGAGGGGGAGAGGGAGAAGGAAGAGTTAGAGATTGTTGAGTATGCGTTACTCATATACCCACTGGAGAACGGTCAGACTCCCCGTGGCCAGTTCCTTAAAGAAGACCAAGTCAGAAATTCTTTACTATAGTACAAAACAGATGCAAAAAACCCGCATGTCATAATGGTATAACTTGATGAATTTGCACAAATATCACACAGCTGTCTACATGGGGCAGTCCCTTGTGTCCATGCTTGTAAGTTGAATTCTTGTGTTTCAGGAGGAAGAAGGACATGTTTTCTTCAGTTACGCTACTATCTCTCTCTCCTGTACTGCCACCTCTACTGCTATAATTTAAATGATGCTCAAGGGTTATGTGATCATCTAGTACGGGAACTACTCAGCCGGTCCCAGTTACCTGTAAGAGAAAGTCAAGATTGTTCAGGTAGACTTCTAAAAAGTAACTCTATGTTATTTGTTTGTGTATTTTCAAACAGTCTTGCTGTGTTTCTGACTTTCTTGCTACCCGTGTAAGCAGCCCCATGCCGGCCTTAGCCTCATGGCAATTCTCCTGCCTCACCCTTCTAGCTGCTGGGATTATAGGCATGTGCCATCCCACTGACTTAATAGCACTAATTTTTCTTTATAGATTTAGAGAAAAAAATTGTTTACACGTAAAAATTACCTTGCCTTTACAGTAGCTAAGTTATTCTTTGTGGATTTTGGACTGTCAGCTTCACTGTGGCTTATGACACAGCTGTAATTTGGGATTTCTCCAAGAACTCACTAAAGTCACTTCTCTTAAGGAGTTGAAATGGGTTCACTTGCTTCCTAATTCCTTGCTTGTCTCAGTTCTTTGTTACTTAAGGATATTCTTGTAGGATATTAGCTGGCAAAGTTATCTCCTGCTCTGTGGGCTTCCTTGTCACTAGGTTGATTGTGTCCTTTGCTGTGCAGAAGCTTTATTAAGAATCCCGTCTTTCAGTTGTTGGCTTTCATTTCTGAGCCGATGGAGTGCTCTGAGAAAGTCCTTCCCAGCCCCCATATCCTGCCTGCGTTTTCTTCTAGCAGTGTCAGGCTCCATACGGAGGTCTTTGTGCGAGTGGAGCTGTTGTGCAGGGTGAAAGATAGGGGTTTGGTTTCATTTTCTAAATGTGGATGTCCAATTTTCCCAGCATTATTTGTTTTAGTTTGCTTTCTATTGTTACACTGACCAATAATCCCAATACTCAGGAGGCAGAGACAGGTGAATCTCTATGACTTCAGGGCCAGCCTGGTCTACATGGTGAGTTCCAGGTTAGCCAAGAAACCTTGTCTCAAAACAACTAAGACAAAAGCAAACACCCCCCCCCCCCAAACCTCCAACCTCAAAACACTAATCAAAAGAAACTCCAGGAAGAAAGGGCTTGTTTCACTTTACAGTGTACAATCCATTGTGAAAAGAGATCATGGCAGGAACTAAAGGTAGAAACGGAGGCAGGGAGCCTAGAGAGTGCTCAGCGTACTTTCTTACTTCACCCAGGACTGACGTGGCACTGTCCACAGTTGGCTGGGGGCCTGCAGGAAAATGTCCCATCGGCATACCTACAGGCAGTCTGATGGATGCATTTTTGTCAACTGAGGGTCCTCTCCCTAGATAACTCTAGGTTGTATTAAGCTGACAAAAAAACTAACCAGGACACCATTTACTGAACTTGATGTCTTTCCTCAAGTTGTATTTTTGGCATCTGTCAACTATTGGATGGTTGTAATGACGTATACTTAGGTTTGGGTCTGGCGTCCCATTCTGTTGATCTGTTTGTCTTTGTGCAGTGCTCTGGTGTTTTTATTACTGTCACTCTCTGGCACAGCTTGAAAGCTGATATGGTAATCCCTCCAGCATGTTCTTTTTACTCAGAATTGCTTGGCTATCTGAGGTTTCTTTGTGCTTCTCTATGAATTTTAATACTTTTTTTCTATTTTGGTGAAGAATATTATGAATATTTTGTTTAGGATTGTAATGAATCTGGCTGAATCTATAAGTTGATTTTGACAGGATTGTCATTTTTTTACATTATTCTAACGATCCATGAACATGGGAGATCTTTCAGTCTTCTAGTGCCTTTTTCAGGTTAGGTTTATTCTTAGGTATATTTATCTACTGAGATTATTAGGAATGGGAGTGTGCCCATGATTGCTGTATTGTAGTTAGAATACATAAAGGCTACTGATTTTTTTTTTTAGATTTATTTATTTATTTATTATATGTAAGTACACTGTAGCTGTCTTCAGACGCACCAGAAGAGGGCATCAGATCTCATTATGGGTGGTTGTGAGCCACCATGTGGTTGCTGGGATTTGAACTTCGGACCTTCGGAAGAGCAGTCGGGTGCTCTTACCCACTGAGCCATCTCACCAGCCCAAGGCTACTGATTTTTATAAATTGATTTTGGTGTGTTTGTGTATTCTGTCACGGTAGTGAGAATTTTGGAATTTTGGTTTCTTTTAAAAAAACAGAATTTTTTTTTGGTATTTTCTTTATTTACATTTCAAATGTTATCCCCTTTCCAGGTCTCCCCTCCAGAAATCCCCTATCCAATCCCCCATCCCCTTGCCTCTCTACCACACACCCACCCACTCCTACCTTCCCACCCTGGCATTCCCCAACACTGGGGCATCGACTCCCCTCAGGCCCAAGGGCCTTGCCTCCTACTTATGTCCAACAAAGGCATCCTCTGCCACATATGCAGCTGGAGACATGGGTTCCTCCATGTGTGTACGCTTTGGTTGGTGATCCAGTCCCCAGGAGCTCCTGGGGGTCTGGCCGGTTGATACTGTTGCTCCCCCCATGGGGCTGCAAATCCCCTCAGCTCCTTCAGTTCCTTCTCTCAACTCCTCCACTGGGGACCCTGCACTCAGTCCAGTGGTTGGCTGTGGGCATCTGCCCCTGTATTCGTAAGGCCTGGCAGAACCTCTGAGGAGACAGCTATATCAGGCTCCTGTCAGCAAGCACTTCCTGGCATTCCAATAGTGTCCGAGCTTGGTGACTGTATATGGGATGGATCCCCAGGTGAGGCAGTCTCTGGATGGCCTTTCCTTCAGTCTCTGTTCCATACTTTATCTCCATATTTCCTCCTGTGAGTATTTTTGTTCCCCCTTCTAAGAAGCACTGAAGCATCCACACTTTGATCTTCCCTCCTCTTGAGCTTCATGTGGTCTGTGAATTGTATCTTGGGTACTCCAAACTTTTGGGCTAATATCTACTTATCAGTGAGTGCATACCATGTGTGTTCTTTTGTGACTGAGTTACCTCACTCAGGGTGATATTTTCAAGTTCCATTTCCCTGTGAATCTCATGAAGTCATTGTTTTTAATAGCTGAGTAGTACTCCATTGTGTAAATTGTACCACATTTTCTGTATCCATTCCTCTGTTGAGGGGCATCTGGGTTCTTTCCAGCTTCTAGCTATTATATATAAAGCTGCTATGAACATAGTTGAGCACATATCCTTATTACATGTTGGAGCATCTTCTGGTTATATGCTCAGGAGTGGTATAGCTGGGTCCTCAGGTAGTACTATGTCAAGTTTTCTGAGGAACTGCCAGACTGATTTCCAGAGTGGTTGTACAAGCTTGCAATCCCACCAACAATGGAGGAGTGTTCCTCTTTCTTCACATCCTCACCAGCATCTGCTGTCACCTGAATTTTTGATCTTAAGCCATTCTGACTGGTGTGAGGTGGAATCTCAGGGTTGTTTTGATTTGCATGTCCCTGATGACTAAGGATGTTGAACATTTCTTTTTTTTTTTTTTTTTTTTTTAAAAAGATTTATTTATTTATTTATTTATTTATTATATGTAAGTACATTGTAGCTGTCTTCAGACACTCAGAAGAGGGGGTCAGATATTGTTACGGATGGTTGTGAGCCACCATGTGGTTGCTGGGATTTGAACTCTGGACCTTCGGAAGAGCAGTCGGGTGCTCTAACCCACTGAGCCATCTCACCAGCCCCCACTGAGCCATCTCACCAGCCCGAACATTTCTTTAGGTACTTCTCGGCCATTCGCGTTTCCTCAGTCGAGAATTCTCTGTTTAGCTCTGTTCCCCATTTTTTAATAGGGTTATCTGGTTCTTAACTTCTTGAGTTCTTTGTATATATTGGATATTAGCCCACTATCAGATGTAGGATTGGTAAAGATCTTTTCCCAATTTGTTGGTTGCTTTTTTATCCTATTGACAGTGTCCTTTGCCTTACAGAAGCTTAAAACACACTAATAATCTAAGAATGTTTTTGTGTAAGTCCCGGGGGTGGGCCGTGGGGCTGCTTCAGACTGTCCACATCAGCTGTGCTTTGCCTCCTGCTCTGGCAAGGGGGATGATTTGCCAGCTGCAGATAGTTTCTGCAATTGTGTGACTTTTGGAATTCTGGGGTCTTTTGAGAGGCAGAGTGGGTTGTTGGTTATTGGTTGGTTGTTGGTTGTTGTTGGTCGATGTTTGTTAAGTAGTGTGCAAAGAAGAAACTAGATATCCTGACAGAGATCAAACTTGCCCCGAGGTACTTGATACCCCAGTCAACAGGAAGACATCGGCCCTGTTCTTTCCCTGACTTAATTCAGGGAGCTCTTCTCTCTCTCCTCTGTCCTTTTTTTTCTCTCCTATCTAATGTTTGGGGGTTGAAAAGGTGGGAGAAAGGGGCGGGAAGAAGGATGGAAGAAAGAAGCTCCCACAAAGTAGCCTACAGCAGCAACATCCACATTACTGAGTGTACTGTTTGTTTATAGACGTTTCCTGGTGAAGTTTTTGGTATTTCTTACATATATTTTCATATTGTCTATGAATAGGGATAATTTGACGTCTTTTCCTGTCACGGTCCCTTGAGTTTCCTTCTCTAATGCTCTAGCTGTGCCTTGGACCAGCGTGTTGAAAGCAGCTGTGCTCACCTTATCCCACCAGTGTACCACAAGCACTATATTGAAGGATGGGGGTAGTATATAGCGGCTCCATCTGGCCAGAGTATGCAGAGCGGGTCTGAGGGACTCTTCCGGTTGGCTTGTATTCCATTGTGATACTGGTTGGGCCTGAGAGTGGGGCTGTCTCAAATAATTTTACTTTGTTATAGCTTGTTGAGACTCTCTTGGTCATTTGCTCTATTGCTTAGATTGTGAGATCGCAGTGACTGGAAATGTCCACCCAGAGGCAGCACTCAGAGTTGTCCAGTGCATGGCCCGCTTCATGGCTGCCTATTTCACCAATGAGCCACTCTTCATCCTGCCGCCTCACAGTGTGAGTGTTCTCCCTCCGCTTCATGTGAAAACAGGTAATACTCTAAACAGAAACTGTTCTGCCTTGCTTTTTGCACATGCTTTTAAAGTCAGTATCCTATGGAATTTGCACAGTTTTGAGACTCAAGCTTGTCTCCTTTTCTGAACTTACTGTTTTCATTTTTTACTTGTTTGATTTTTTTTTTTTTTCAAGTCAGGGTTTTTGCTTTAGCTTCTTGAATAGCTGAGATTGTAGGTGTGAGATGCACAGCTTATCTTCCTTCCTTTCATATTTTCCCTTGTTTATTATACCCACCCACCCACCCCATCCACCCCACCCACCCACCCACCCTTCCAACCATCCACCCACCCATAGGAGTTGTTAAAAGTCACAGGCTCATGCCTGTCTGGGGAGTGCTCTATCATTGAGCTGTACTTCAGACCCTTTTTCTCTTGTTTGTTGAGACAAGGTTCTATGTAGCCCATGTAAGCTTTAAGCTCACTGTGTAGCCAAGGATAACCTTGAACTCCTTTTGATCCTTCTGCTTTTGCTTCTCAAGTACTATAAGTGACACGTGCCATGCTTGGCTGCCAGTTTGTGTGTGACTGTGTGTGTCTGCGTGTGTGCACTCAGTGTTTATGTGTGCTGAAGCCAGAGAAGACCTCAGGTGTCGTTGCTCAGGCACCATCTACTCTTGCTTTCTTTGAATTCATCTGTGAGTCGGAACAGGTTCCCTCACTGGGTTGAAATACACCAAATAGATTATTCTGGTGGCCAACAACTCAGGACCAGTCCATGTGTGCTGTCCCAGTACAGAGGTTGGAAACACATACAAGCATGCCTGGCTTTTAAAACTGTGGGTTCTGAGGATCAAACTCAAGTCTTCATGTGTATAAGGCAACCACTTTATTGACTAAACTCTCTCCCCAGCTATCAGTTCTCTTTTTTAATGAAAAGTAATGTATTAAACATTTTGTGTGTTTTAAATATTTTCTGAAATTGGAAAAAAAATTTGGCTACATGGATAATGTAAAATGAGAAAAAATGCATCTCTTTCTTTCAGATTTTATAATTTATGAAAAATAGGAACACATTTCTGAATAGTTCAGTTACTGTACATTATGATCCAATATATTTTAAAAGATTATTTTATTTTTAGTATATGTGTATGTTTGTGGGTGGTTATGTACATATTAGTGCAATGCCCAAGAAGGCCAGAAGATGGCACTAGGTCCCTTGGAACTGGAGTTACAGGTGATTGTGAACTGCTGGTCTTGGGTGCTGGGAACTGAATCCTGATCAGAATAGTGCATGCTCTTTTGTGCCCCAGCAGTGTTCAACCTATGGGTCACCACCCCTTTGGGGGTCCACCATTTCACAGGGGTTCCCTAAAGCCATCCTGCATACCAGATATTTACATAAATTCATAACAGTAGCAAATTTACGGATATAAAGTAGCAACAAAAATACTTTCCTGGTTGGGGGTCATCACAGCATGAGGAACTGTATTAAAGGGTCCGGCATTAGGAAGGCTGAGAGCCACTGCTGCAGCCCCTGGTCTGGGACATATGTATGTACATTTTATCAAACTCATTAAGCAGTAGTCACCCTGATTTTTGTGCACTTATTCTGTTTCTGCTGTGTTTTGTCTTTTAGGAATGTTTGTATTTTATGCACAGCCCATTTAAGGAAGCATATATCTCAGTATTAATAAAACTATTCTAGAGGACATTGTTTCATTTTGTATGTCTCTTCATTATCATGTTTGAAAATATTAACTAAAAACATATTTCAGGAGTTTGGATCTATGTATGCAATTGTGATATCATTTTCTCTAATTGATTCACAGAGCATTCCCTGCGACTTATTCCTCTACAACACTCTAAGGTGGCCAGTGTTATTAGAGATCAGAATCTCTCAAATGTGTGGACAGTTGAATATACCCTCGAATTATTATTTATTGGTGGCCTGATTCCAGAGGCTGTGTGGATGGCACATAAACTTGGAGACTGGAAGACATCTGTTTCCATTGGTGTGGCCTACCAAGTGTTCTGTAAACATGATTGCAATTTTGCGCGGTATGGATTTTTAAAATATCAATCTCGTGTGTGTGTGTGTGTGTGTGTGTGTGTGTATGTGTGTGTGTGCGCGCGCGCGCGCGCACATTTGGTGTATGTGTGCATGTGCATATATGTCATTGCACCTATGGGGAAGTCAAAAGAAAAGTTGTTTAAAAAATAAAAGGGCTGGAGAGATGGCTCAGCGGTTAAGAGCACTGACTGCTCTTCCAAAGGTCCTGAGTTCAAATCCCAGCAACCACATGGTGGCTCACAACCATCCCTAATGAGATCTGATGCTCTGTTCTGGGTGTCTGAAGACAGGTACAGTGTACTTAGATATAATAATAAAGAAATCTTAAAAAGAAAAGAAAAACAGAAAAGTTGCGGGAGTCCGTTCTCTCCTTCTGCCCTGTGTGTTTCAGAGATTGAAGCCAGGTCATCAGGCTTGGCCTTTCTACCTGCTGAGCCAGGTCACCAGCCCAAGGAATGGGTTTTTAGACAAGCTTCAAATATTGGATAATAGCAAGTGAGGGTAAGGCCAGAAACATTCCAGGTAGGAGATGCCCTTTCAGATGTACACGGGAGGGTAGGTAGCATTTTGATGAATTGAGCAGCTAAGGAGTGCAAACATCTTATGCATGAGCAAACGCATTTGGCAGAGAAGTTTTGGGTTATTTTGGGTAGAGGTGTGTATGAAGAACAGCAATGAGAATGGGGAAATTGGATCCTCTGAAGAGCCTTTTTGTAAGTAGGGTTAACAGAGCAATTGTCTCCATAGTTTCTTAAATACATTTACTTCTTGATGTAAAATCTTTGCTTTTTTCGAAAATTTGATTTCTCTTGTTACAGGTCCAAGAAAAAGGGTATGGACTTACCATTAAATATGATACCAGCACAGATTTTCCAGGAAAAGCTGCAGTGCTTTTTAGGTCAGCCAGTCTCTTTGACAAAAAAAAATGAAAAGGGCTCAAAATATAAGCAATTTACAGGTATGTTACCTATATAAGTTCTAAGTATTTCAGGTTAATATAAACCCTGTACTATTACAAAAACTTATGAATATATTTAGAAATAAAAACACCCTGAATAATTATCAAAAGTTTAAGGATGGTCTTTATAAGCCGGGCGTGGTGGAGCACGCCTTTAATCCCAGCACTTGGGAGGCAGAGTCAGGCGGTTTCTGAGTTTGAGTCCAGCCTGGTCTACAAAGTGAGTTCTAGGACAGCTAGGGCTATACAGAGAAACCTTGTTTCGAAATAACCAAAAATAAAAATAAAAATAAAAAAAACCAACAAAACAAAACAGTGGTGTTCATATATAGCTGGGCAGTGCTGACTCAAGCCTTTAATCCCAGCACTTGGGAGGCAGAGGCAGGTGAATTTCTGAGTTCGAGGCCAGCCTGGTCTACAGAGTGAGCTCCAGGACAGCCGGGGCTACACAGAGAAACCCTGTCTCGAAAAATCAAAAGGAAAAAAAAAAAAAAAAAAAGGATGGTCTTTATACTTAATCATGGGAGCACAGAAAGCTGAGGTCAGTGAGCTGGAGCGGCAGCTCACTGGCAAAGGCCTGCCTGGCACATGCTTTGCCCAGGGTCTGCTCTGAGCCCCACAAGAAGAAAGAGAAAGCTGATGTCAGGTGAAAACATGCTTACAGCTCAGCAGTAGAACATACAGCTCAGTAGGAGAACACTTGCTTGACATGCACCAGGCCCTGGATTCAATCTTCACTACTGCCAAAACCAAAACAGCCATACTGGAGTATATTCTGTTTTGTACATACATTTATACTTACTGTTATCTTAGAGTTGGGGCCTTCTGATGTATCCCGGGGTGACCTTGATCACTCCTTCTGAGTGCTCGGACTATAGTCATGAGCTACCATACCTGGCTGATGTTACCTCCTGTCATGTTTGTTAGATCCCATTGAAGAAGAAGATGCTAGTCTGCTGTTTGGGTCTGTGCAAGAAGTGCTGAAAGCATCAGTTATGGCTGATGCAGACATTGTTTCAGAAACACTACAACTGTTGATGGACTCCGCTAAGGACTTCAGCAAGAAGCTGTGGGGCTTAGTGCCCGTCGACTTGTATCTTCCAGCGCCTCCGCTGTATTGCCCCCAGCCAGCTGTTCTTAGTGAAGTAAGGTCACTGGAGTCTTCTCTCAGTGAAAGTTGATTTTGTCTGCTTTTTAAAAATGGCCTGGTAATAATGATTATGTTAAAAATGCAAGAGCTGAAGATAAGCTTCTAGCATAACTGTTTACTAAATGTACAGTCTTAGGTAACATACCAAACAGTCGTTTAAGTAACAGACAACTGTTCTCTTGTCCTCAGGAACATGGTGACAATCTTCTTTTAAAAGCTGAAAAAGATAATCGCCAAAAGCTGTCTGGAATCCTGCAGCGAGTTCTCCTGCTTTTCCGGGCATCTCGGTGTTCTTTTCCTGTAGCGCAGTGGTACATCTTACAGCTGAGATGGGCAAGGAAGGTGATGCAGAAGGTATGCAATGTCTTAGTCATCCAGGTAAGGCAGCTGAGAGCACTCAGTTACACTACTGCTTTCCCGAGGAGCCCTGCCCTGTGAACCATAAATCTTGGGCTTATTTACAATAAACAACTCTGGCCAGTTTGTGGCTGAGATGCCACCATGAGGTGAGTCTCTGGGCTAGCTCAGGATAGATCACTATCTATGTCACTACATAGTAAATTCTTCCAGACTGTGCCTGTTCTTCTACCACCCAAATGTTGGAAGATTTTCTCTGTTTAAGACATCCCCCGCCCCTTCTAGAAAGTTTAGATCTGCTCTGTGCACCTTCCCTGCCAGAGGAGAGTCAGCCTCCAGGGAGGGCTCTGACCCCGGGACTCAGGTGAGATCGCCATCTTTTATCCCAGGTCTCTTAGAGACCAATCTGTGTAGGAGAGCAGATGGGCCACAGAAGCAACAGAGCTTATTGGACAGGGGCCCTTCGGGTGTTCATCCTCAACTAGGAGGCTGAGCTGAGACCCAGACCTCTGGGCACCTTCCCTGTAGTGGAGAGTCAGCCTTCGGGGAGAGCTCTGACCCCAGGACTCAGGAGAGAGTTGGACTCCCAGGAGTGTTGACAGAGGTTAACAGAATCAAAGGAGGAACAAGCTCCAGCCAGAGACAGCTAGAACATCTAACACCAGAGATTACCAGATGGCAAAAGGCAAACGTAAGAATCTTACTAACAGAAACCAAGACCACTTGGTATCATTGGAACCCAGTACTCCCACCACAGTGAGTCCTGGATATCCCAACACACCTGAAAAGCAAGATTCAGATTTAAAATCATATCTCATGATGCTGGTAGAGGATTTTAAGAAGGGCATTAATAACTCACTTAAATAAAGGAAAACACTGCTAAACAGGTAGAAGTACTTAAAAGAGGAAGCACAAAAATCCCTTAAAGAATTACAGGAAAACACTGCTAAACGGAAGTCCTTAAAGAGGAAACACAAAAATCCCTTAAAGAATTAAAGGAAAACACAACCCAACAGGTGATGGAATCGAACAAAACCATCCAAGATTTAAAAATGGAAGTAGAAACAATAAATAAAACCCAAAGGGAGACAACTCTGGAGATAGAAATCCTAGGAAAGAAATCAGGAGCCATAGAAGCGTATTCTGAAGCAACAGAATAGAAGAGATGGAAGAGAGAATGTCAGGTGCAGAAGATTTCAAAGAAACATGGATACAACAATCAAAGAAAATGCAAAATGCAAAAAGATACTAACTCAAAACATCCAGAAAAATCCAGGAAACAATGAGAAGACCAAACCTAAAGATAATTGGTGTAGATGAGAATGAAGATTTTCAACTTAAAGGGCCAGTAAATATCTTCAACAAAATTATAGAAGAAAACTTCCCTAACCTAAAAAAAGAGATGCCCATGAACATACAAGAAGCCTACAGAACTCCAAATAGACTGGACCAGAAAAGAAATTCCTCCCAACACATAATAATCAGAATAACAAATGCACTAAATAAAGATAGAATATTAAAAGCAGTAAGGGAGAAAGGTCAAGTAACATATAAAGGCAGACCTATCAGAATTACACCAGACTTCTCTCCAGAGACTATGAAAGCCAGAAGATTCTGGACAGATGTTATACAGAACCTCAGAGAACACAAATGCCAGCCCAGGCTACTATACCCAGCAAAACTCTCAATTACCATAGATGGAGAAACCAAAGTATTCCATGACAAAACCAATTTCACAAAATATCTTTCCACGAATCCAGCCCTTCAAAGGATAATAGATGGAAAACACCAACACAAGGAGGGAAACTACATGCTAGAAAAAGCAAGAAAGTAATCCTTCAACAAACCTAAAAGAAGACAGCTGCAAGAACAGAATCTCAAGTCTAACAACAAAAATAACAGGAAGTAACAATTACTTTTCCTTAATATCTCTTAATATCAATGGACTCAATTCCCCAATAAAAAGATAGACTAACAGACTGGCTATATAACTAGGACCCAACATTTTGCTGCATACAGGAAACCCACCTCAGGGACAAAGATGGACACAACCTCAGAGTAAAAAGCTGGAAAACAATTTTCCAAGCCAACGGTCCAAAGAAACAAGCTGGAGTAGCCATTCTAATATTGAATAAAATCGACTTCCAACCCAAAGTTATCAAAAAAGATAAGGAAGGCCACTTCATACTTATCAAAGGTAAAATCTTCCAAGATGAACTCTTAATTCTGAATAACTATGCTCCAAATGCAAGGGTATCCACATTCATTAAAGAAACTATAGGAAGCCGGGCGTGGTGGCGCACGCCTTTAATCCCAGCACTCGGGAAGCAGAGGCAGGCGGATTTCTGAGTTCGAGGCCAGCCTGGTCTACAAAGTGAGCTCCAGGACAGCCAGGGCTATAAGAGAAACCCTGTCTCGAAAAAACAAAAAAACAAAAAACAAAGAAACTATAGGAAAGCTCAAAGCACACATTGCACCTCACACAATAATTGTGGGAGACTTCAACACACCACTATCATCAATGGACAGATCGTGGAAACAGAAACTAAACAGTGACACAGTGAAACTAACAGAAGTTATGAAACAAATGGTTTTTAACAGATACAATTTGCAAAACACATGAAACTCAAGAAGAAGGAAGACCAAGTGTGGATACCTCTTCCTTCTTAGAATGGGGAACAAAATGCCCATGGAAGGAGTTACAGAGACAAAGTTCAGAGCTGAGACAGATGGAAGGTCCACCCAGAGACTGCCCCACCCGGGGATCCATCCCATATACAACCACCAAACCCAGACACTATGTCAGCAAGATTTTGCTGACGGGACCCTGATAAAGCTGTCTTTTGTGAGGCTATGCCAGTGCTTGGTAAATATAGAAGTGGATGATCACAGTCATAGGATGGAACACAGGGCCCCCAATGGAGGAGCTAGAGAAAGCACCCAAGGAGCTGAAAGTGGTCTGCAACCCTATAGGAGGAGCAACATTATGAACTAACCAGTACTCCTCAGAGCTGTGTCTCTAGTTGCATATGTAGCAGAGGATGGCCTAGTCGGCCATCAATGAGATTAGAGACCCTTGGTCTTGCAAAGATCATATGCCCTAGTACAGGGGAATGCCAGGGCCAGGAAGTGGGAGTGGGTGGGTTGGGGAGCAGGGTATGGGGAGGGTGTAGGGGACTTTGGGGATAGCATTTAAAATGTAAATGAAGAAATTATCTAATTTTTAAAAAAGAGACAGATCTTTGCTCTGTGGCAACTCCAGTAAGTTCCAAGCATGGACAGGCAAGAGTGAGTTCTCGGCTGTGTATGTCTTCTGAGATGCGCAGTTTTGATTCTGGGCCTTCCATGCCTTCCCACCCTGACTGTGGTGACTCACCTGTTCTGAAGCGGAGTGGGTACTGGGTGTATTTCTTTATACAATTGAAGTCTTTATCACAAGGTAGTTTTGAAAATTGGCCCCCACTTTTTTTTGAGACAGGATATTGTATAGTCCAGATTAGCCTTTAACCGCCCCCCCCCCCCGAGTGCTTAGGATTCACCTTGGCAGAAATGCACCACCATGCCTGACCAAAATTAGTGTTAAAAATATTTATATGTCTACATGTAGTTTGTTATGTGAAAGTTGGTATATGCATGCCACAGTGTGTGTGAGTTAGGGTCCAAGAATACCTCGGATGTCCTTACCTTCCTCCTCATCTGGGACAGTTTGCTGTATTGACAGGCTACCTGGCCTTCAGCCTTCCAGGGGTTCTCCTGTCTCCCCTGTCACCTGGCCATAAGAGCACTGGGATTACAAACTCGTGCTGTGTCCTGGAGATGTGAACTCAGGTCCCAACATTCACGTGGCAAGTCAGCCATTTCCTCAGCCCCAAGTTACCTTTCGTTTGTTTTGAAATGGTTCCCTATGTGATCCTGGCTAACATAGTACTTGCAGTTAGAACAAACTAGCGTCCAGCTCAGAGATCCATTTGCTTTTTCTTCCTGAGTGCTGAGATTTAAAGGTGTGTAACATGGTGCCTGGTCAACTGAGTCTTTCTTTTTAAAAAAGGAATTACTTATTTTATGTATATGAGTACAATGTAGCTGTCAGACACAGACACACCAGAAGACACCATTGAATCCCATTACAGATGGTTGTGAGCCACCATGTGGTTGCTGGGAATTGAACTCAGGACCTTTGGAAGAGCAGTCAGTGCTCTTAACCTCTGCGCAATCTCTCCAGCCTCCCCAAGTAAACTTTTACAAGAGAAAATGAAATTAAGAAATTTATCTCCTATAAAGATATGCTAAAACTGTTCATTGTCATTACAATGGAGATAAAAATAGACGGTGGTTTCCAGCGGTCAGAGGGAAGGCAGAGAGTAGCAACTCTCTGTGTATGTGTGTGTGTGCGCATTAGTAATGAGAAAGTTCTTGAATTAGACAGGTATTACTTATGGTTGAGTAGTTGAATATAGCCATCCCAGCTAGGTAGCCATTACTTATAAAAGATCTTTAAGACCTTTACAAAATGACACTGAATTAAATATCTGTGCCATATTAGTTTTCTATTTCATTCTAACAAGTTGCCAAAATTTCATGACCTAAAACCTGTTGCTGTGCATCAGAAGTCTGTTGAGTCCAGCTGGTTCTACCACAAAGCTATTGAAGGTAACAGCAGAGCTGTGCTCCCTTCTGGTGTCTTGTGAGGAAATCCATTCCCAGACTCTTTGAGGTTGTGACAGTTCAGTGGTGGTGGGACTGAGGTTCCTGTTTCATTGCTGGGTCGCTCTTAGTAACAAACATCCTACTAGAAAAGTGTTTGCTGCGGGCGTGGTGGCGCACGCCTTTAATCCCAGCGCTTGGGAGGCAGAGGCAGAGGCAGAGGCAGAGGCAGAGGCAGAGGCAGAGGCAGAGGCAGAGGCAGAGGCAGGCAGAGAGGCAGGCAGAGAGGCAGAGAGGCAGAGGCAGAGGAGGCGCAGAGGCAGAGGAGGAGCAGAGGCGCAGAGGCAGGCGGATTTCAGAGTTTGAGGCCAGCCTGGTCTACAGAGTGAGTTCAAGGACAGCCAGGGCTACAGGGAGAAACCCTGTCTCGAAAAACCAAAACCAAAACCAAACCAAAACAAACAAACAAACAAACAAAAAAAAAACAAAGAAAAAAGAAAAAAAAAGAAAAGTGTTTGCTGGAGGGGCTGTCATTAGCCTGCAGAGCATCTGATTAGATCTTATCTTTCTTGAAGTGACAGGGAGAAGGATGCTATCAACTTACTACCCATCTTTTTTTTTTTTTTTTGATATCTATAACAGCATCTTTCTCTAAAAAGAAACCAAAAAACCCCTGATGTATTAGAGAAACTGAATATCCTGTACTGCATTCTTTGTTTGTGATTGTTGAGTGCTACTCACCTTGTTCATACTGTTTATCTCCTGGAAACTGGCTGTTGATAGCTACCCACTGAAATACACAGGTTCGATTATATTCAGGCTCAGATCTCGTTGGAAAGAATCCTTTGTAACTAGCGCGTACTTCTCTGTCTGAGTTTTGAAACTGACAGCACAAGGAGGTAGGGTCAGTCAGATCCTCCCGTGTCAAGTTCCCCTTCAGCTCAGCACCTGTTTTTCTAGTTTGACACTTATTGATAGTCTGTACCTAGAGTCGTTATCTTTTAGGAGTTGACAGTTGATGACTTTCTCTTGTCATTTATAGATTTATTTATTTATTTTATTTTTTATTTTTTATTACATATTTTCCTCAATTACATTTCCAATGCTATCTATAGATTTATTTTTTAAAGTTATGTAAGTAAGAATTTTTTCCCTTGTTTTGGGTGCTGCACATTTAATTTCAGATGACATTTAAGTATTTTCTCACTCATGACTGTATGGAAAACCTGAGATGAATCTAGGAAAACTGACAAGAGAATGCCACTCGTTTAACACCCTTTCCTTTTCCGATAGAATGTAGTGATTGAATGTCTTGAGTTTGTGAACAGAGTCTCTGAAAGTGCAGCTCGCTGCAGCTGCCTGTGCTGTAGCAGATGAGTGAGTGGTGCTGCCTGTGGTCTTTGTCATTTTCCTTGACTGCCTCGCCTGTAAAGAGTGTTTACTGCTGATGATTAACATACTCTATCCTTCTTTTCAGATTCGAGTGAAAGGGTCTCTTCCTTCTCTTGGTTCTTTCCCGGAATCCTTACTTAATTACTGTAAAGGAGGGATAGCATTCTTTAGACCTGGAGCGACTGGAGACCACACGCTTGATGAAGTTTCCATCAAAGCCCTAGGTTTGTCAGAAATGATCTACTTGGTTGGAACTCAGATGCAAATGAACTGTAATAGGATTTTCATGTGGTCTGGGAAGGTTTTCTAAGCTTACTAACTCTAGTTTGTACCTAAGGGTTATACTTAGACACTCTCCAACATGTATGTATGTAGGTGCTTATATGTATGGTCATACATTAAACTTTTATTATATAAAACAAATTGTGACAACTATGTTGCTTGCTTGTTTAAATTTGGAATTTGAGCACTAAAGAATACCTTTTCTGTAGCCGTCTTTGCAGGAGGGTGCCCTTTTGTTAAGTGGGTGGGCTTTGAACCTGTCTGTAAAGATGAACCAATTTTGTTTTCCGTTTTTCTGATTTAACTACCTCAGTTTCTTTTCATACATTATTGTGAACGAATTTTGATGACTTTTATTAGCAGACAGGCATTAAGTTGTCTCTGGCATATCAGTTCTGATTTGTATTATGAAAAGTTTCCTTAAAGTTTCAGAAGTGAAGTTTCAGAGTTAATGGATTTAGTTATTTCTTACCTCTTGAAATAGTATGCCAAATTATTTGATGCCCCCCAATTGTTAACTTTATGTTAGTATGCCCTTATTTTGAGGTAGCATTTCCCTGCGATAGTTTTGTTTTGACATCTCTTTATTTGGCTTTATGTTTTGAGATAGTCTCTCATGCTCTGTAGCCTAGGTTAGCTGAGCTCATGCGCTTCCTTCCTCCTTTAGCCTTCTGAAAGCTGGTGGTACACATGTGTACCATCATGGCGAGCAAATCATGTCTTTCTTATGACTAATTATATTGTTTAATTCTTTATTTGCATTTTCCTATATAGGTTAATCTTTCAGTTCATAATTTGTGTCTAGTTATATGTATGACAGGTCTAAAAGACAGTAAAACTTTAGAGGACAGAGAGAAACAGAAAGGGAGGGAAGGAGGGAGAAAGAGAGAGAGTGTGTGTGCGTGCGTGTGTGTGTCTGTGGTGTGTGTATGTTTGACAGCATTATGAGTCAGACTCAGGGCCAGGTCTAAACAACAGAATCATACCCTCAGGCCATATGACATGTTATATAAATTAGTATTCTGGGCCTGTGTAATGGCTCATCAGGTAAAGGTGCTTATAGTCTTGCCTAACAACCCTGGAAAGCCTTGTCTAACAACCTAAGTTCAATCCCGGAACCCACATGGTAGAAAGAGACCTGACTCTTGAATGTTGTCTTCTGACCTCTAAGTGAAGGCCTGTGTGGCACGTGCACAATTGTGCAACCACACAGACAAATACATGCACACACACACACACACACACACACACACACACACACGCGCGCATAAATAAATAAAATAAATAACTGTAAAACTATTTTTAGAAATTAATATTGGAATTTGGTTTTAGAATTTAAAAGATTGAGCAGTACCAAAGCAGGTGGATTTCTATGAGTTCAAGGCCATCCTGATCTGTATAGTGAGTTTAAGACCATCCAGGGCTACATAGTAAGACCCTGTCTCAAAAAAAGAAGTTTAAATAAAAATGCATATCAGTAAGTAGTTTTCAGGTTGGTAGCTTAGTGTTAAACATTTGCCTGCCAGATATGAGGCCCTATTCAAGTTCTGAAGGATATATAATTATTATAGAGTTTGTGTTAAAATTGAAAGATATTTATAATATACTATAAATTTATAAGCCAAGTAAGTTGGAACTAAATAGATTAATTTAGTCTATAATTTTTATATCATCATGCAGCTGATACTTATAAAATATTCTAGAATATTATATATTAAAATGCTGGAAGTATCTCTATAACTTTTATATAAGATGCTTACAGTGAACACATTTTTTTTGGCATTTTGGCATGCGCATGTGTGTATTTATATTTACATATGTGTGCTTGCATACACACATGTGTATGTATGTGGAAATCAGAGGTTGACATCAGGTATCTTTCTTGGTCACTCTCTGTTTGATACATTGAGGTACCGCAGTTGATCCCAAAGCTCGTTGACTGGGTTAGTCTAGCTAGCTACCTTACTCTGGGGATCCTCAACTCTGCCTCTTAATGCTAGGATTACAGTGGGCTCCACACTGTCCCAGGGTTCACACGATGCTCCAGGCTCAGGCTCTGGTCTTCACACTTGTGCAGCAGCAAGCATGTTAGTGGTGGAACTGTCTCCCCAGGCAGCCCGCACAGTTTTCTCTTGTGACTAACAGAGTAAAGACATAAATAACCTGCAGATGTAATGGTACGTAATTTCCTTTTACGTTTGTGTTTTTAGGTTGCTTCAGAGAACTTTGTGCTTTGTGCTGGATGTTGCATGTCCGGGATAAATTGTCATACACTTGCAGGCAGTATCAGAAAGCAAGAGAAAATACAAAGATAGAAAAGGTATTTATCAGCTCAAGAATAGAAAATGAGCATCATTTGGGAAATTATTGCTTAGTAGAAGTATTTACTATTTGTAGTAAACTATTCTTTTGAACTTATTCTAGTCTGTCCATGTAAACTGAAAAGACAATTTTCTTCTTATCCACACAGGACCTCGAGGTAGGGTTTGATTCTTGTGTGGTTGAGCACTGTTTTCATGCACTGGAATGGGCCTGTAGGATGCTACCATTCTCTCGGTTTTTTAATATGGAAGAACTTATTCAAGATATAATTTTGAGCCTTATTGGAGAACTGCCACCAATCAGAAAGGTAATATGATTGTTGGTTAAAAAACAAAAAAACCTAACAAACTTAAATCGGAATAATAGGCCCTGATGGATTTCTGTTGCTTTAGTCAGGGAGGATGTTGCCGTTTCCTGTCAGACTGATTAGACTTTGGATAATGTCCTCCAGTTCAGAAAGATAGCTATTGTACGATCTCACAGGTAGACAGACCCTAAGGCTCATCAGAGCAGAGACCAGAATGGGAGGAGCCAGGGCTGGGTGTGCTGGGAATAGGAAGGCGTTAGAGCTGTGGTAGACATGGGGGCGTGTCCCCCTCAGTAAGTAGTCATCCTCCCCCTCTCCTCAAGCCTCTTCGCTTTTTGGAAGTTTCCATAAATCCTCGAGGCTAACAGATCTGTGTCTCTCAGATCCATTTCAGTATAATTTTCGTCCATAGATTTTTTTAAATGTTGGTTCTGAGTACATAGAGAAAAATAAATTTTTCTAAAGGATGTGGAGGGATGAAGAGGTGTTGACTAAAGGGTCCAAACTTGGATTTATAAGATGAGTTAGTTCTAGGAGCCCGTGTACGGCACGGTGCTATAATTAATGATCCGCTGTGATTTACTGAAGTTTCATGAAGGAAGTAGCTCTAATGTGTTCTTACTGTGCATGTGCACACATACAGTTATCACTACACTTGGCGACTGACATGCTAATTTGGCTGATAAAGTATATATCAGATCATTGTACCTTCTATCTTGAATATACATAATTTTGTCAAACATTTTACAATACAATAAAGAAGGAAGAAAGAAAAACGATGCTGATTTCTGGTAGCTTGATTGAACAACTAAAGAGTTTTAAGTAGACATTTATGTTCTGACTTAAAGTGTTTGAAGAATTAAAAGAAGAAAGAAAAAGACTGATGTTACTCATAAAACATTAATTTTTTTTTCTGAAGGTAGCAGAAATTTTTGTGAAAGCATTTCCTAATCCTGAGGCCATAAGGGTTCCTTTAAGAGAAAAATACCACTCTCTTCAACAGAAACTCAAACATGGTGTTGTGAAAGGTATTTGCTGTTTCTCAGATATTTAATGGATACATGTTGTTGAAGATGTTCTGTTTTTAAAGGATTTCTTTTTAATTATGTGTGTGTGTGTGTGCCATGGGTGTGCAAGTGTATATGTGTGTGCCATGGGTGTACAAGTGCCCCTGGAGACCTCAATTCCCTTGGAGCTGGAGTTACAGGCAGCTGTGAACCGCCTGATGTGTGTGCTGGGAACTGAACCCAGTTCTCTGGAAGAATACCAGTGTTGGCAACTGCTGAGCCATCTCTCCAGCTCCAAAATGCTCTTGTTTTGAAGGTATCTGCTGTCTGCCACCCAGGTATCTGAATTTCTGCTATCCCTAAAGGTAAAGAATGAGAAAGTGGATTAATGACCTCATTGCAGAACTAATTACGCTGGTTTGCATGGAGATGGAGTCGACTTCATGTCAGTAACTGTGTCTTAGGAAAGTTGTTCAATCCCGTTAGGCCTTTGCTCTCTGCCTCGCTTCCTTATTTATAACTAAGATGGTTGTTCTGTTGCCTACTTGATTAATCTGTATTGAGAGAGGATTATACAAGGCCAGAGATAGACATACAATGAGCAGGGCTGCTCTGTGGGGAGGATGGATCACTTGTGCTCATGTTTTCAAAACCATTCTGGTCCACACAGAAGAATTTCCCCTCAAAATGAAATAAGAGAGAACACGGGGTCTGTGCACTTCTTGTATTTATCGAAAATGCTTATTTTCCCTCTTTGCTTAAAGTTACTTACATTTTTGATTTTATCCTGTACATTCAAATGGCCTTGTAGATTTTCTATTGTGGCAAAATGTATAAAACACAAAGCCTGTCATGTGGCCTTCCTGTCTTCCTTCCTCCCTTCCTTCCTCTCTTCTTGCACGCGCTCAACTGGCCAGGAAGAACGACGGTGCAACAGGATCCTTCTGCACACATTTATTGGGAGAGCATTGATTGCATAGGCGAAAGAAGAACCCCGAACAAGGAATATGATGCTGCTTATATACTCCTCCATGTGACGTGTCAGCTCCTGATTAGCTGCTCACTCATCACCGCACTACTACGCCCCGGGATAGGCAGTGACTTGGCACGAATTCAGTCTTGCCCCTGCGCACATTACTTGTTTACCAGTTAGGCACAGCGGAGGCTCGTGATGGCAATTGCTCACGGCTCTCCACACTCCCTCCCTTCTGTGACGATGCAGAGCAGACCCGGGGCCTCTCGGCATCTTGCTCAGGCTTCACCACCACACTACTCCAGCCACGGAGAACCTGAATCTGTCATTTGTTTTCTTAGCTGAAGTACTGCTGGCTTCTTGTGCAACTTGCACTTGCATAGTTTTTGATACTTTCTTCTATCTTCTGAAATATCCTCTTTCTATATTAATAATGCTTAAAGTTTTAGTAATCTTGGGAAAACCTTATTATTGTTATTATTTCTCATTACTTTTAGTATGAAAGCCTTAATTTTTGCTCAAAATGTTCTCTATTTCCCCACTCAGTGAGGATAGAAAGTAATGTTTGTCATTCTTTATTCATCATTGTCTGTCTTTTTAAGGGAAATGGGGCATTTTTACTTGCTCATTTCTTACATTGAGGTACTTTGAGGTGACAGGATTGGCCTGGAGGTTCGTTACTGTAGTCCTTACCTACCGAACAGTAGCAGCCAGTCATTTTATGGGTCTCTTCTTCTAAACCAGTTTTGCAGAGAATTACCCTCTGTAAGGCACTGACAGCTGCGTGAGGCAGACAGTCCATCAGTGTGAGGGAGTTCTTCAGAACCTTGTTTAGAAAGTCATAGTAGCACCTACTGTCTATATCAGAAATACCTTCTTCAGTTGTGGTGGGGTGTGTTTGACTGTTTGGTTCGTATTGAGATGGGTCTTGTAATTCCCCTGTCTCAGCATCCTGAGTTGGTATAAGATGTGCAGGTGCACATTCCCAGACCTGGCCTACCCAACCCAACCCAACCCAACCCAACCCAAAAATTACTTCCCCTTAGGATAGAGGAGCGAGTGAGGGGATCTGGCTTCTTTGCTTTTTATTATTATTTTGTTATTACTATTATTGATGAAGAAGAAGAGGAGGAAGAGGGAGAGGAGGAAGAGGGAGAGGAGGAAGAGGGAGAGGAGGAAGAGGAGGAGAAGGGCTCTTATTCAGCTTCTGCAGTTCTGGAAGGGCCATAGCTTTCCAACAAATACCAAGGAAAACAACATCTGCAATAATGTGGAAATGAGCCTTAGTGTAGTTAGCTTGGTCCCATGTCCCAGGCAGAATTGGATCCCTTTCTTCCTCGCCCTTTTCTTTTCTTTGACACAGGCTTGTAGCCATGGATGGTCTGGAACTTAGTGTGTAGACAAGGCTGGCCAGAACCTGTTCTGATGCTCCTGATTGTGCCCCCAAGTGCTGACGTTGCAGTCAGGTACTACTACTGTGCCTGCCTTAAACGTTGAGTTGAAACATTGCTGTGAACCATGAGGACTTTGGTTTCCCCAGGTCCTCAGACTGAGGAACTGATGTCTACAGTCATGCGGCACGTCCGGAAAGTGAGGGTGAAAGCCCTGAAGCGCGTGCAGAGGAACATAGGTGCTTTTGAGATGGATATCTGGGAGCCTGATGAAGAAGACAAGCCCGCTGCCACTCCTGCTGCGGACAGGTTCTCCCTGGGGCCCAGCGTGAGCAGTACACTCACGTTAGACCTGGGCAGTTCCCTACTACACAGCGATGCCGACACCTTCTCCGAAACCTTGTCTTTGGAAGAAAAAACTTGGATACACTTGTATCAAAGGTACGCTGGATGTAATGCAAGCACCCACTTCCTCCGGAAGAGAGGGCAAATAATGAGCTTATTTCCGATCCCAGAATCCTCAAGAAGTAGAGGGCAACCTCTGTAACTCACTGGGCATTACAATTTATATATTTGAGATATATATATTCAATTTATATATTCATTGTCAGTATTACTGAGATTATGGAATGGTTGTGACATCTGAGATGACAGATGAGTAGACACAATTCAGTGGGTGACTTGAAGTCTATTTATTTTTTTAATAATCTTTAGATTTATTTAGGGCAGGTGAGGGGTTAGGTGTGTGGCATTTGCTTTTATTTTGAGACAAGATCTTATTCTGTCGCGCTAGCAGGCCTGGAACACAGAGATCTGCCTGCTTCTGCATCCTGAATATTGGAATTAAAGGTTTGTGTCACCATGCCCAGTTTAATCTTTACATTTAAATAGAAAGTTAACATACTTAATTTAAAAACCTTAAATACGAAATTCAGCTTTAAGATCCAGTAAAATACTAAAAGTTGAAAATACATGCTTGATTTTTTTATGAGAGGTCACAGTCCCAATACGATAAATATACTGTATAGACTTCCTCCGACCACTTGGAGTAAGGATTATGGAATTATTTGAAACAGTAGATGTTTGTTTTGTTTCTAGTGCTGGAGCAGGAACCCAGGCCCTTGTACATTACACATAATTGTTACATCACTAAGCTTCCATATTTGGGCTTCATCCCCAAGACATCTCATTACATATATACAAATATCAGCCCCCTCCCTGCCCCAACCAGTAAGAAAACCCACCCAGACCCAAAATACTTCTGGTCCCAACAATTCCAGAGAACAGATACACAGCCTATAGTTTGAAGTGATTGGGGTTTGAGGACCCAAAGGAAGGAACTTTCACGCTCATCTTTAGAGCTCTTCGTAAATTCCTGGCCAATTCTTCCCTAGGGTATAAACCTGTGATTTAAGGTCTTGTGTGTGTTTGTTTTTAAATTTACTTATTCTTTATATGTGTATACACTGTCACTCTCTTCAGACACACCAGAAGAGGATATGGGGTCTCACTGTGGATGGTTGCTGGGATTTGAACCCAGGACCTCTGGAAGGGCAGTCAGTGCTCTTAACCACTGAACCATTTCTCCAGCCCATGATTTAAGATCTTGGGTTTTGTTGTTTTGATTAAAATTATAGTAACTGCAATGTAATATGTTCTCTTTGACTTAAAAACTATATAATCAGCCGGGCGTGGTGGCACACGCCTTTAATCCCAGCACTCGGGAGGCAGAGGCAGGCGGATTTCTGAGTTCAAGGCCAGCCTGGTCTACAAAGTGAGTTCCAGGACAGCCAGGGCTATACAGAGAAACCCTGTCTCAAAAAGCCCCCCCCCAATATACATACATACATACATACATACACACACACACATATATATTTACTTTATGCATATATATGTGTACCAAGTGCCTGCCTGGCTCCTATAGGGATAAGGAGAGGGCATTCGATTCCCTGAAATTTAAATTACAAATAGTTTTGAGCTGCCTGACTTGAGTGTGAGGAGCCAAACTTAGGTCCTCTGGCAGAGCAGCTGGTGCTCACAGCTGCCAAGCCAGTTCTCCTACCCCGGGTCCTTCAACCCCGTAGAATAGTCTGCTTACTAGCAATCCTGTAGTTCGTTATGCTTCATTGACAAGATAAGTCAATTGAAACACAAAAAATACATGACTTGTCAATACAGATGTTTTTAAATCCATTATGAAATAAATACTAATAATTAAACAGTGATTAAGTTAATCTTGCTGTTCTTTTTTTATACCATAGGCATACCCCAAGTCATATGGAATTAGCATTGGTTGGTAAAAAGCCCAGTGATAAAAAGAAAGTAAGTAATCAGAAAGAAAACTCCCAAAGGAAGGAAGATGATGAGACACCAGGGAAGGAAGCACTGCCTGTCATTGGTGTTTGGGAATTTGAACGTGATGATGATGAATATATTAGCTTCCTTGAGCTCTTCCTGAGTTATATTCTTGAAAGAGACCTTTGTTCCAGTGACCCTGGCATTCCATTTTTGACAAGCTTTTCTGGGCGCCTTAGAGAACATGAACTTAATTCTTTACTTTTTGATGTACACACAACATTAAAACGACGCCAGAGCAAGACCATCAGTGAGAATGTGTACAGAGCTGGTTCCTGCTTTGCTGTCACTCCTGAGTCACAGGAACCTGAAAACCTGTCCTCTCTAAACAGTGTGGGTGCCCGACATTTCGAAAGCCAGGCCCTTTCAGCTTCAGCACTAGGTAACCAGTCAGGGAGCACCTTGGAGAACCCTCTGCAGTCAGGGAGCACGTCGGAGAACCCTCTGCAGTCTGATGTCATGAACTGGGAAAGAAGGGCAGGATTGTTTGGCTTAAAACAAAAGCCAATGTATAGAGTTCCAGATGACAAGCGAGAGAAGCCCACAGTGCAGAGATCATCAAACCATTCCTTTTGGGTACCCGAGTCCATTAAACCCGGAAGACACAGATTCCGAGCTCTTGAGGGCAGTGCTGGCCCCCCTCGGGAAGACCTTCCTCTGGCACTGCAGAGCATGTTCGGCGATGCGGGGAGACTGGTAGAGTGGATGATCCGCTGGTCAGATCGGAGACTTCTCTGTGATCCTGGGGTCACTCCGTCATCCTGTAAATACAGTCCAGTAATTCGTGTGAAGACCTCTACAGCTGCCATTCTTACCTCCTTATGGCTTCTGGAGCAACCCTACTCTGCTGCATATACGGCAAAAAATGGCATTATTAAGGTAATTGCATAAGCCGTTCATAACAAGTGAGGAAAGTACCATTCTAGTTTAAAACTGTTTTTACTCTGTAAAGAATTTATTAAAGTAATAGCAAATTAATGACAGTGCTGATTATACTCTGTATCACCCATTGTATCCTTTTTCTTCTTAAAGAGATTCCTTTCATTCTTTGAGAAAATTACAGTGTAAGTACCTTCAGGGAGGCTGTGAGAATTTTATTTTTTATACTGTTTGTACACAGAAACAGGGAAAAAACACTTTGTTAACATTATAAATGCTTTTACATTTCTGTTTTTTCTCTTTTTTAAGTTTCAGGCGTTAGTTGATAAAGGGACTAAGCTACTGAAGTTTTTAGCAAATACATAGGGGATGTTTTCCTTGTACTCTTGAGACAAAGGTTGCAAAATCTGACCTGAAAACCAGCTATGGAGGAGCAAGGCTTATCAGTCTTTCTTTAGCATGTTAATGGTGAAGACCTTCATTCTAAAACAGTGATGAGGAAGTGTGTATATATAGGTGTGTGTGTGTGCATACAAGCACGTGCACATTATTTTTTTCTGTTTGTCAAATTGAACTTTTATTTTCTTTTTAAAAAATATCCACTTCTGGTGCTCGCTTCGGCAGCACATATACTAAAATTGGAACGATTTTAACAGAGAAAATTAGCATGGCCCCTGCGCAAGGATGACACACAAATTCGTGAAGCGTTCCATATTTTTACTTTATATGCCCCAGTACAGGGGAATGCCAGGGCCAAAAAGTGGGAGTGGGTGGGTAGGGGAGTGGGGGGGGGGTATGGGGGACTTTTGGGATAGCATTGGAAATGTAAATGAGGAAAATACCTAGTAAAAATATTAAATAAAATATCCATGTCTGTTATTTTAAGGTATGAAGTTTATGTGAAATGAGGGCACTTGTTTTCTTGAGATTTGTATTTCTAGGTAGCACATGTCTAAGTTAGGCAAATACATTACTTGTATTGTTTTAAATTTTTTCCTTTTATTCTTGTGTATATGGTGGCTTTTGCCTGTATGCATGTCTGTGGTCCACACACATGCAATGCCTGAGGAAGCCAGAAGACGGTGTTAAATCTCTTGGACTGGAGTTGTAGGCGATGGTGAGCCATGAAGTCGGTGCTGGGAATCAAGTCCAGGTCCTCTGGGAGAGCAGCCAGTGCTCTTAACAACTGAGTCATCTCTCCAGCCCGGCCACTTGTATTTTTAGGTGCATGTGTTTTAACACTATGTGATCATGAAAGTGTGTGTGTGTGTGTGTGTGTCAAACTTACTTTTTCCTGGTAGACAAAAGATTTGACCATTGCTTCTAGAAACAAATAATTGGAATGTTCAAGTGCAGTAAATAATGTATAAAAGAATCCATTCTAAATAACATACGAATGACATAAAAGTATGCTTTTAAAAAGTGCTGTTGTCCATATAAAATTCTAAGATGGTTTCTTCAGGTTCTAGAGCGCCATCACACTGAGCCTCAGGTGGCAGCTGAGAGGGAGAGCGACGTTGATGCTGACTGTCCAGCTGCAGTAGCAGCTCAGGAAGGGACTGAGTGCTGGAAGTAAGTTGCTGTGTGTGCCCTCCTCCCCAGGAAAGTCTGCTGGCTTAGGAAGACCTGAGCTCTTGAAAGTGAGAAGAAGGAGTACAGGAACAGACTGGAAGCTCCTGAAGTGCTTGCAATTCACTGTAAACTCTGTTTCCTCCACATGGGTCTAGCATGTCTTTCCTGAGGGAGGAACTAGTTCCTTCTGAAAGCCCCCTTTACTATGAGACAACAGTAGGAGCAGTATTATTTGAGAACAGTTAGTCAGACCTCTGTCACTACGTTGATAAACGTGAGGTAAGCAGCTTACAGAGAAGGTTTATAGGCCCACAGTATTAGACATTCTACTATGTGGCTGGTGGCTTTATTGCTTTAGGTCTATACTGAGACAGGATGTCATGATGAAAGTACATGGTCGAGGAAGGGCCGGGACTCATCATCCTATTCAAAGGCACACATTCAGCAACCCGTGAACCTCCCCACGGTTCCTACCTCTCAGTGCAGCCACCACCACCCAGCACTGCTACCCTCTGAGCTGAGCCTTGGACAGCGGGAGCCTCGGAGGGACGGTAACCTGCATATGATGAATACCATAGCAAAAGCATGACGACTCCTTTGTGAAGACATGAATTTTGCATAAGCTGAATTTACTCTACTGTTTTGAGTAAATGAAAGCTAGGCCCTTCCATGTATCAGAAATATAAGAAACATTTTTTAAAGCTTAGAAATTATGAAAATGAAATTTGTTTCTTGTTGAAAAAAATGAATTAAATGTTGAGAAATTGTTTGTCTCTGAGACTGGATTCTAATTTTCATGGCTCCCTTTTCGTTAGTAGAATGCCAGCTGAAGCAGAAAACCATGACGTGAAAGACACGGGTGATGAGATTGCTCCTGTTACTCCGGGCTCTGAGAGAGAGCTTGTGCATGCTGACGGGCGTCATTCAGAAGCAGGGTCATCTACACAAGATGAGATGGACGTGCACATCTCAGACTCTGAAGGTCAGCTCGTGCAGGCCATAATTTCCGTTGGCATTACTAATTTATAATTAATAACATCCAAAATAACTCTTTTATTCTTAAATATATTTGCCAAAACATAGCTTATAACTAAAAGATTTGTGGTATCTCTTGAAATGCAAGCATATTAACTTACTTATAACTTGATTTTCTAATAGAACCAAGAATATGCAAGACATTTTTATATTAGTAGGTTTCTTACCATGCCTGGGCAGTGTGATTCCTGTGAACAAACTGTGGGTCTCTCCCCAACATTTCCTGCAGTATCTCCTAAACCTTAGAGAGAGAGAGAGAGAAAGAGAGAGAGAGGGAGAAAATGAAAAGTTTATCTTTCACATTCAGCATTCCCTTCATTTCTAACCCTTCTAGAAGGACCCGTTGAGAGTCTGAGAGGTCCCAGTGCTGTCATCTGCAGGCCAGAGTCACAGCTCTCATCAGAGGTAAGCCCGTGAGCAACACACACAAGTGTGTGACTGTGACTTAGTGCTTAAACGGCACCTCCGGCGCTTGTCCCACCGTATAGTATGTTAAGGCAGAGCTGCGTCTGGCGCAGGCGCGTTGCCCTGTAGGCAGTATGCTGAATTTCTCTTTCTCTGAGATTCTGTTATGTGTGCTGGGCTTTCAGACACTGACGCGTTCCATTTCCTGAAGTAGCAGGCTGGTCAAGAGTGTGAGCGTGTCCTTGCTTATGAAGTGGGCTCAGTTTCAGTGTGATTTGCAGTTTCTATGTATTATTTGTTTCCTCAAATCCAAATTTCTAAGTGGAACATAGATCTTTCCTGTTATTTTAACATTTATTTAAAGAAAGTGTTAGTTTTTCCTCATTTTGTGGCAGTTTTCACAAGTTAGTTTGTGATTTCTAAAACAGTCTACAGGCAACACCTCGTCTTTCTACTTTAATGGACTCAATAGCTCATCCTGATGGGCTCAAGGCAGTTCACATGTGTAAGGACTTGCTCAGAGCAGGACGGAGACTTTTAAGGGTCATTTTGTCACTTGCTTTTTAGACCGGTATTTAATGTAAAATTCAGAATATACAACAAGAGTCATGCATGTGTGTCTCACCTCTTCATTGTGGGCACGGGCACTGTTGACTTTTACAGCATTCCGAAGAAGAGGCTCAGTGTTCCAGGAAAGAACCACGAGACGCCAGCGTGGATACAAACTTGACAGAACAGAAAGGGTAAGGAGAAGAAAGTAGGACATGTGTCTTTGTCACTTTTCTATTGCTGCGAAGCAGCATCTTTACTAACAACTCTTATAAATCAAACCATTTAACTGGATGTTTGCTGACAGTTTCAGAGTCCATGATCATAGCACTGGGGCAGTAGCCGAAAGCTTTACATCCTGATCCACAGGCAGCAGAGAGAGAGACAGACAGATGGAAGAACAGACAGAGGGAGGGAGGGAGGGAGGGAGGGAGGGAGGGAGGGAGGGAGGGAAGGGGGAAGATGGAGAAGTGGAGAGGGAGATGGAGAGGGAGGGAGAGAGGGGAGGGGGACAGGGCCTGCCATGGGCTTTTGAAACCTCAAAGCCCAGTAACAACTCCACCAAGGCCACAACTCCTCCACCAAGGCCAGCTCCTAACAGTTCCACTAATTACAGACAAAGCATTCAAACGTAGGAGTGTATGGGGGCCTTTCTCTTCAAACCACAACAACATGATTTTAAGCTGTTTATTTTAATCTTAGGCTTTTAGACATTTTTCATAATTTATATATTTTAGATTGGTATTATTGCTTTTATTTATAATGACAGTGAATTGTTCTTGATAAATGCAATCATTGGTAGAAATAATCTTTTCTTTTTTGCCTTTGTCCTCTTGTCACTCAGCCTTACCAAAATGAATTCTTCTTGTGCCCATAAAGAGGCCAGGGTTTATTCATCTACTAATTAGGGAAGTAGAAAACCATTGTACATCATGCACACGGCCTTCATTGTTGTGTTCTCGTTGCTGCGTTCTGTCCATTAGGGCTCCACACAATGTTCACAATTTGCTTCTGGCACTTCACTGTCTCGGGGGAGGTGGAAATTTTAGAATTTTAGAAAATGTAGGGGCTGGTGGATAGACGAGCCAGTAAGCTGCCTGTCCTAGAAGCAGGAGGACCTGAATTTCATCTCTAGTGCCCATGTAAAGAACGGGTAAGAGTCTAGTGCTGGGTCAGAGGAAGTGGGCAGGTCCCTAGGACCAACTGGCCAGACAGCCACACCTCATTGCCGAGGCCCTGTCCCTCGAAACAGAGTGACCCCTTCCTGAGGAACAACACCCAGGTTGACTGGCCTCTTCATGCCCATGCTCCCGCACACCACCTACACAAGCCACATGAGGGGTTCTCTCCCCTGACAGACACAAGCCATAGTTATCTGGGAAGAGGAACTCAGCTGAGAAAACGCTTGTCACATTGCTTACAGATTGTGTATAGGGCGTTTTATTGGTTGCTGATGGATGTGAGGAGGACAAATCACCCCTGAGCAGTTGGTGTGGACTGTGTAAGAAAGCAGAGTGAGCAAGCCAGGAAGTAAGCAGTTCCTCCAGAGCCCCTGCTGTAGTTCCTGCCTCCAGCTTCCTACCCTGGGAAGTGAAATCAACCAGTTTCCTCACAGCTGGAGAAACCTAAGACACTTGATAAGAAGAGCAACATTAGACTCCTTTTTCTCAGATCACAGATTCTATCTATTTTAAAAAGTCAGTAAAATTTTTTTGTTTTGTTTTTGAGACAGGGCCTTACTCTGGCTGACCTCAAATTCATAATCTGCATGCATTTGCCTCAAGTGCTGGGACTAAGGCATATGCCACCATAGCCAGCTGAAACATTTTCTCTTGACGTGCTGTGGATCGTTTATAGGGCCTTATATGCGATGGGCACGCACGTTACAAACGAGCTGTATCTCCTGTCCACTAAAGAATACGTTTAAAACCCTGTGATGTCATTATCAGTATTAAGTATTTGTATTTGTAAAAATGAATCTTCACAGTTTCAAATGTAACAGTAGATTCTTTGCTCTGAGTAAAGTGCTCTTTATCCGATGAAACTGTGGGCCATAGGTGGCTTCATGCCCCTGGCTTTAGATTGTATTTTTATCCGATAGATGTGGCCATAGGCGGCTTCATGCCCCTGGCTTTATTTGTATTTTTGTTGCTAAGCAGTCAGTGCTGCTCACGTTGTGTATTAAGCCATGGAGTCTTTGCTGTTGTTGGAATCTGGGACTAATTACTATGGAGACAGTGGAAACAGACTGTGATTATGAGCTAAGTGCTGCAGCGCTATTAGAGGGGTAGATTCCTAGGTGGCAGGAGTCGTGTGTGCACCGTAGAAAGTGTAAAGGAGGGCGAGGATAGCAAGCTCCTAATCACTGATTTTCGTTTGTAGTTCTATCGAAGCCTTGTCAAAATCGGAACGCAGAGTTCCTCATTCACTTTGTATAGATGCAAATTCAGAAACTTCTAGGTAAGAGTTTTTATCTACTGTACAGTTTTGAAATCATGTTATAAAAATAAGAGAATATAACTCCTTTGCCAGCCTGAAATAATTGCCACATATTTGTTCTAAACACTAAGAAAATAGGTAAAAGTAATGTGATACATTGAAAAAGCAATGTAGGCACACCGTTTTGAGACCTCAAGTCATTATTTACAGATTTTCCTAAATCTGTGTTTTAAAGAAATGAACTGTGTTGGGACAGTCTTTTCAGAAAAAAGAAAATCCAGTACTAGATATATTATTGAAATATTGTTCCATTCATCTTCTGATCCCTAACATAAGAATTGCTCTTAGCCCATTTTAACATTCCTTCATTTTGCAGTACTGGGTGTTGAACCTAAAGCCTCAAATAGACTAAACAAACTGTCCACCACTGAGCTACCTTACCCCAGGACAGTCCTGCCCCACCTGATTAGCTTCTGAGACCACACGAGCGAGGTCAGGCTGCCATACTGAAGATCTCACTGTCTTTAGGTTTATCCTCTTGGTCTTTGTAATTTCTTCTACAAGAGTTAATCAGAGTGCTAGTCAAATTTGATGAGTTAGAAGGAAAATTCAGTACAATTTTATATAGAAAAAATTCTCAGACTTGATCTCCTTGCTAACTGATGAAAGTGAAGCCCAGTAAAGTTGGGTGAAAATCATCACATCAATTGTGAAGTCTGTTGTCGTAGATTTACCATGTAAATGCAGTTTTGGTTTAAAGCATGCTCACTGCAAAACAAAGAGAAAAACAGTGCTGAAAGGGAATGAATGAATGCAAGTTCAAACTGTCTGCAATTGTCTATGTTCTTTTCTGAAACAATGACTATTTATTTGAATATAACACTTGCCTGGTTCCCCCTTTAGTTGATGAAATTTATTTACTTAGAAAATACTGGAAGTATAGGTGGGGTGGCACATGCTTTTAAACCCAGCACTTGGGGTGCAGAGGCAAGCAGAGCTCTGTAATTTAAGGCCAGCCTGATGTACTCAGTGAGTTTCAGGTTAGCTAGGGCTACATATAGAGTCCTCATTGGAAGAAAGGATAGGGATGGGGAGGAAAAAAAAACACTTGAAGACTCACTATATTTAAGGAATCGTTTCTTTTTTCTTTTTATTATTATTATTATTGGTTTTTCGAGACAGGGTTTCTCTGTGTAGTCCTGGCTGTCCTGGAACTCGCTCTGTAGACCAGGCTGGCCTCGAACTCAGAAATCCGCCTGCCTCTGCCTCCCAAGTGCTGGGATTAAAGGCGTGCGCCACCACGCCCGGCAAGGAATCGTTTCTTAATAATTGTTTTGTCCAAAAAAACAAGACCTAAGAACTGCCTTAGTCTTTTAATTTTTTTTTAAATAGTATTTTTGTTATGGTTTATTGTAAATGGAGACTCTGGTTTGTTTGAAAATAAAATGTTCACAGTTCTGTGTATTTAATACTTACCAGAAGTCATTTTATGGTTTTATTTAAATGTTTTCACACAGTGCACAGATTTCGGACCTTAAAGAAAAATCACCCACAGTTCTACCCCTCATGTCAAATGGAGCCCAGGATACTTCACAAACACCTCAGAAGACGCAGGGAAATGAACACAGGGCTCAGTTACCAGATGCTTCCGAGTCTGTTAGGCAGATGCTCCAAGATGAGATGTTTAAATTAGTTCAGGTGAGCATGTGCCTATGTAAGTAAATCTTTACCTTATATATAATTGGAAATTTGCAAATTCATAGAAGTGGAGTAGTCAAAGTGGAATCCCATGCAGTTCTCTGTCCTTATGAGCCATCGGATGTCATTTAACGTTTGAGAATGTGGCTCTTAACTGTGACATCTTCACTTCTTTTCATTGTTTTATTCTAGCTGCAGCAGATCAATTTTCTGAGCCTGATGCAAATAGTAGGACCGTCGGTTGCTAGTCTCCCAGACATGCATGGACTTCTTCAGCAGGCTCAGTCTGTGCGTTTTGGGGAAAGCCAAGTATCAAACTCCACAAAGAGTGATTGTATTGAAGTCAACAGCAGACAGAGAGTTAGTGCCAGAGCACAATCCATGGGAGAGTGCACCAGGGAGCCTGGCAAGAACAGCCCAGCAGACCACAAAAGAATTAGCCGTCCTGATCAAGATAGTAGTGGAGATACACAGGTAACTCACACTAAGATGCTATTAGAACTGAAGAAGTAACCTAGTGGCAACATGCTTGCTGAAGGCTTGAGTTCATCCCTCACAGCAGTGATAAAGAAAAGTCAGGCATGGGGGTGCATACTTAACATCCCAAGCTTCGGAGGTAGTAACAGTCAGGTCTCTGTGCCTTGCTGGCTAGAGCCTAACCTGCTGGGTGAGGACATGCCAGTGAGAGAACCTGCTTTAAAGCAACAGCAACAACAACAACAATGGGGAGGGGGGGGTGCGGGGGGGGGGGGAGCAAAAGAACAGTGGTAGGCACCTGAAGACTGACACCCATTTTATTATTCTGGTTTTATTTCTGTTCCTGTCGGGAAATCCCCTGACAAATATAACTTGGGGGAGAAAGTGTGTCTGTCGGCTTGCTGTCCAGGCTGTCATCCGTGGGGGGAAAGGGTGTCTGTCTGCTTGCTGTCCAGGCTGTCATCTGTGGGGGGAAAGGGTGTCTGTCTGCTTGCTGTCCAGGCTGTCGTCTGTGGGAGAAAGGGTCCCTGTCTGCTTGCTGTCCAGGCTGTCGTCTGTGGAGAAAGGGTCTCTGTCCACTTGCTGTCCAGGCTGTCATCCGTGGGAGAAAGTTAAAGCAGAAAGGGCTTGAAGTGTGCAGTCAGTCACAGTCACAGGAAAGGAATGCACACCTCATTTGCTTATGCTCTGCTCTCTTCTGCATTTTACACAGTCCGGGAGCCCTGTGCCTAGGGAATGGTGCAAAGAGCTAGGGCTGGGTTGTCAGTGTAGACAACCTGTTCATTAAAACGGATTTTTCTGGTGGTTCTAGATTATCTCAACCTGACAATTAAAGCTAGTCATGCACACAGTGTAGATAGCATTTGTGTCCGTCTCAGTTAATTGTAGGCTTTTTAAAATTTGAATAAATGTATTTTTTAGCAATTTTTCTAACATACTATTTATTCAAATCATACTGAATTTTATTTACAAAATAAGGAATTTGTAATATATCCTAAATGTATATATTTTTCTTTGAGGATATTCCGCATGGGAGTGTTCCTTTGTGTCAATTAGATGGCCAGCCTGAGGTGAGAGGACAGACTGGAGCACCTCGGAGCTTCGCACCTGCTTCCTTTCCTCCTGCCCCTGCTGCAGACAGCGGCCTCCAGCTTTTGTTCACACCCGCTGCTATCCAGAAGACGCCTCAGCTGATCCCCCCTGCCCGAGCAGGCGCTCCTGGCCGTGGCTTTCCTCTGCTTCATTTTCAGCCCAAGCGTGACTTCAAGCCCCTTTCCTTACCTGTAGGAAGAATTCCACAAGTTTCTTTCAGGCCCCAGGCCCAACCAAAAGAGGCCTGGAGCCTGTCGGACTCTTGCCAACCTCCTGTGTCTCAGAGAACAGTGCATACCACGTTACCATCTCCTTCAGATTCGAGCCACTGTAATGCGGAAGCCATGAGAAAAGCAGAGGCTGTCCTCACCGGCATCCCGAAGCATGTGAACATGGGTCAGTACGCAGGGCAAGGGTACTTGACCCCTCAGCAGGATTCTTCAGTATTTATAAAGCCAGAAAATGTGTTTGATGTTAAACCAAGCCCCCCTGAGACAGCTCTTCAGAATTCTTTTGGACTTCCTTTATTACACTTGCAGTTTAAGCCTCCTTATGTATTCTCAGCACCACCAAGAGCATTCAGTCGATTTCCCTCAGTACCTGGCACAGAAGGAAGAAATCAACCGCAACTGTCATTACTTCATCCGTGCTTGCCCCCAGAGAATACGGTAATGACTTTCTGTGTGACTGAAGTGCATCTTGTACATGTGAGTGTGAGTGTGTAGTGTGTAGTGTGTAGCAAGTGCACATGGTGTGTTTGAAGTTTCTATCAATATTGTTATGATCAAATCTATTTTAGATAAAAGTTTTTAAGTACAAGCCAGCTTGTCAGTAGCATTCCACGTAAAGAGACAGTAGCTTTTGAAATCCACTAAGTCCTCCTCAAAGATCCTACCTTGATCTATGAAAGTCAGATGGTCTAGCTGGTCACTGTGTCAGTTAGTAGTGCGTGCTAGGTAGTAACTTAGGTAGTAGCTGAGTGACTTGCTCTGTGCTGTGCGTTGTCTCCCGCAGACGCTGTTGGGAAAAGACGGGCTGATTCACTAGAAGGATTGACTATGCCTCTTTCCTGACATATCACGGACAGGAGAGAGGGTTAATGTTGCAGACATTTTATTATTTTGAAAATAAATTTAAAGGTTCTTTTTATTAGAATAATATGCTAAAACCCAAATTCTTCTGATAACCCCTGTTTAGGGCCCCCCAGACTATGCAGATATGCTTACTCCAGGAGGAAGAGTGTATATGGAAAGTCAGTTTAGAAGAAGGGGTGTCAAGGTGACTCAGTTGAGGGCCAGGAGGCAGCTCACTGGCCGAGCACTGACTTAGCCTGCTCCGGGCCCTGAGTTAGTTCCCGGGGAGAAAATAAAAAAGACCTGTATGAAAGTTTAACAGCCCTCTCTCACTGTCTAAGACGTGGCCAACCACTCTTCCTGTACAGGTCAGCTTGTTGGATTGGATATGTTCTGTCTCTTATGTGTTTCAGTTTAATTTAAATGTTTTCTTTATTATTCAACATAATTGTGTATTTGAGTTATCTTTTCTTTTGTAGTATAAGAAGCCCCAGCTTATCCCACTTGAAAATCTCCTGGCATTTAAAAGAAGCCAACAAAAACTGGCACACAGTGTGTCTGGACAAGGTGACGCTGCTCCTCACTTTGTAGGAGTCAGCATGGACGCAGCTGGGATAACACAAGGGAAGCAGAGGCAAGTTCACATGGTTGTGTCCTTGTCATTTGCCACGTGTTTAATCTTACAGTTTGGAAAGATTTACTCTATTGTGAGAAATGGGATTCCCCCACCCCCCAGCCCCTGTCCATTTTTCTTAAAGTTTTCCTTCTTACCTTTCATGGCTGGAGAGTTTTCTCCATGTTTCTGTGACAGAATGAACAATTCTGTTTTGTATTACAAGTCTTTGGGATCGGGTGAAATCCCATGTGCAGCTAACCAGAATTCATCTTTACTCAGCCCACCACACATCCCCAGACTGCTACAAGGTAGGAGGGTAGTGACACTATGAAGTGTCATATCTACACACACATGAGGAGTGTGTGTGTAGAAGCAAGGCTGCCCAGACTAACTGAAGAGCAGCTGTTGTAGTCTTGGCCCTGCAGTGGGTGACACAGAGCATTGTTTAAATGCTGTCCTTTCTGCCTCCAGTGCTCCCTGCTGAGGTCTTTATTGAGCCTCTTCATGGAGCTTAGTGGAGGGTTTCATGGCGTTTCTGGCACCACAAGAGTGAAACTGCTTAAAAGATGTATATCTATCCCCAGACTCCAGTGACCAGTTCAGCATACTTAATTCAACATCAACTGTAATTACTTGTATTCTAGCAGAATATCTTGTTAGTGAAGTGGATCTTCAGGAGTTGTTTTCATGCAGCAAGTCACAGATGAGAACCTAAAGTTACTCTAAGGGAAAACCATGGTCTTCCCGTTGTCTTCCACAGGCAAAGCAGGCGTGCCAAGAGGGAGCTGCAAGAAGGAAGAGCTCAGAAGCCGAGAAGAAAACCAAATGTTAGCTTCCGCCCGGAGGACTCCCTCATTAGCAATGACTCAGAAGTCATCATAGAGCCCAAGGTACAGAACAGCTACAGTAGACTCTTTTCTCACTTGCATGGGACAGTTGGGTGTTTGTGGCTGTAGCCTGTGCTGGAGTTTCAGGCCGTGGAGAGTCTGGCCATAATACACGAGAGCCCAGCTGATTCTGTCCACAAATAGACACCCTCTTCTACAGAGGTGAAAAACATCTGGAAAGCTCTCTGAAAACACTGCAGCTTAGAGCCTCTGCCTGGTGATTTGCTGTGTGTGACGTCACTCTGGGCTTTTTCTCTGTCTCAGTGCACATAATGATCATTTTCTGTCAAAGGCTGAGATGAGATGTCTCTAGAGTTATCAGATAGATTTGCTATGTAACCTATATTATAAGTCAAACCTATTTAACCATTCATTCAATTTGGAACAAACATTAAGGAGATACATAATTTATGTGTATGTTCTTAAAGCCATGCTTTTTCATTAAGTCCTCCCATGAGTGTGTCTGGTGGCACTCAGTCAGATGTCTTCTGAGTCCATTAAGGACTTTAGCAGGACAGGGGTATAGTTTGAGCATCAAGTCTACCCTGCTGTGGAGATTTGTACATGGTAATTAGTAAGCTGGTATTAGGTTGGTAATATTATTTTTTTTATTACTTGTGGATTTCATGAACTTTTTATACAGTTGCTTTGACAGAATAAATAACTAGATAGAATAAGCAGTTTTACCTAAAATGATAGGAATTGAATCTATAAGGAATTCAGTCTTTATAGGTATTAGATATATTTTTCAAAAATAATAAATGCCTTTGAGTTATTAATAGATTAATTATTTTGTGCTCCATTTAGGAACAACTAGGACATCATGATTCTCAGCATTTGGATAAATTTGACATTCCTTTTGGTATGTATACAAATGACTAATGTAGTGTCTAAGTTTAGTGTTAAGTTGGCTGTTTAGAAGTAAAGGTAATAAGGCCGGGCATGGTGGTACATAGCTTTGATCCCAGCGCTTGGAAGGCATAGGCAGGTGGATCTCAGGTTTTTCAGGAGTTTCAAGTCTACAATTCAAGATCCTGGTCAGTCAGGGCTACACAGAGAAACCCTGTCTCAGGAATTTTTTTAAAAAAGAAAGAAATTAATATAAAAATAGTATATTAATGTTTTCATGTTCTATTGCTGTGAAGAGATACCATGACCACACAAGTCTTTTGTTTAATTTTTGTTTTTCAAGATAGGGTTTCTCTGTGTATCCCTGCCTGTCCTGGGACTCACTTCATAGACCAGGCTAACATCAAACTCAGAGAGCTTTCTGCCTCTGTCCCTGCCTCCTGAGTGTTGGGGTCAAAGGTGAGCACCACCACTATGTAGCAGTGAAACTCTTACAAGAGAAAGTATTTGATTGGAACAGCTCATTATCATCACAGCAGGAAGCATGAGTGGTACACATGGCTCTGGAACAGTAGCTGAGAGCTATATCCACAAGCAGAGAGAGAGAGACAGAGACAGAGAGACAAAGAAACAAAGACACACACAGAGCTAGTGTGGGCTTTTGAAACCTCAGAGCCTAATCCCAGGGACACATTTCCTCCAACAAGGCCACACCTCCCCAGTTCTTCTAATCCTTTCAAACAGTTCCAGTCCATGGTGACTAAGTATTCAAATATATGAGCCTACGGGGCCATTTTCATTCAAACCACCACAGTAACTTTCCTATTCTGTTTAACAAGGTGGAGGGTCATTGTACTTCATGTTTTATCCAGTAGAGTAATGGTTGATATCAAAGCCTGCTCTAGACCATGCCTAATTTTATGAATCTAGTTTTACTGAAACATAACCTCTCACAGCTTTCTGACCATAACAAAGTAGAGGAGTTCCTACAGAGAAAGTTTTCTAAGCTTTGCAGTAGACTGATGTAGTTAATTAGTATGTCAAATAGAACAAAAAAGGCCTAAATAAGGAAATTATGGGAGAATATGCCCAACGTTGAATTTTTCATAGAACGTACACATATGTTAAAAAACATGAATCCGCTTAGAACAGTGTCACTTGTATGATGCCAGTTTTACACAAGTGTGTAGTACACCAGTGGATGTGTATTGTGCTATACCAAAGAACATTTCTCCATTTATATTAATATTAACCGAACCAAAAACCCCCAAGTTCTGCCTTTTACTTTCCCTGATTACGCAGTAACCAGTCCTAGCCTTCCTTACCTCTCTGGTAGTCCTGCTATGGAAGCCTTATCTGACTGTTCTCAGCTTTATCCATTCAATTCTACTTTCCACGTGTTGGATGGGTGGGTTTCCTACAATAACGATCTCATCACATTGCTCCTACTGGATCTTCATTAGCTAGAGCAGAAGGCTCTAGGTTTCTGGGTGTGACCTATAGTGTCCTCTACAAGTGTGGGTTTGATTCACTGTGTCTTCAAGATGTAGTTTATACAGTACCTCATGTAGACAGTGTACGTGGATAACATCCCGACGCCCACCTCCAGTTACTGTGCTTCCACTGACAACGTTGGCTCTTAGTGATTGCTTTCTGCATTTTGTTTTATATTTAAGAAATGTTAGAAGATGATATTAATACTTCAGCAGGACTGCATTTCATGGCCTCTGTACGAAAGAAAGCAGTGGGAAGTCATGATGCGAGTACAAACACAGACCCAGGTAAATACTTTAAAAGTTAAAAACCTTTATAAATTGCGGCTGGAGGCATAGCTCAGAGGGTAAGAGCAGTTACTGTTCTTCCAGAGAACCAGTTTGGTTCCTAGCATCCATGTCAGGCAGTTCACAAATAACTGTTACTTCAGCTCTAGGGGATCTGATGCAGTCTTCTGCCCTCTGCGGGCATCTATACTTATGCCAGTGCACATACTGACATACACAGATTGTTTTTGTTTGTTGATGCAAACTGCAAGAGGACTTTTATTCCTAGAGCACTCTGGGACTCACAGTTGTACACCATGCAGGGGTAGAGGACTGTGACCCCCCCCAGTAGCTGGGTCAGGGGGTATTTAAAGGAAAAAAAAAAACAAAACACAACTCAAGGGGGTGGGGAGGGCATTGTTGGAAAATACCAAAAATACCAGTTAAGAGTCACAAGGAAGTGGAAAGACAGTTTTCTATAAGCCTCTAACAATAGCACATTTGCATAGCGGGTTCCAGCAAAGGTCAGGGTGGGTCAGGGTGACTTTCTTTGAATGAAAACTCCCTGAACACAGGAAGTAGGTGGGTGGAGGAATGTAGCTATCTGTTTTATGATTAGCATGCCTTGGAGCATTGAGTCACAAAAGTCACATTCTCAAGCCTGGGCCTAAAGGCCTAGAATTGTTTTTATGTCTCACTTTTTCATTCCCCACTTCTACTTGTTAGTAGTTCTAATCTTGGAACTAGACACTATCTTCTCCCTGGCACACTTGATCCTTTAGGGCATGGTACTGTTGTCTGAAAACTAAAAGCTGCACTGTACTAAGTCTTGTTCTCTAACACACATGGACCTATAATTAAAAGCAGAAGCAAAATCAAAAGGGGTCCCATAAGGGTAGAAAGTAGGGTGGTGAAGAGTGCAAGATAAGGGCCTTTCCAAGGTTTTCTGCACGGTGGCATCTAATGTAGACTGAATCTCTAACTTGGAAGCAATGTGAGGCTTGCAGGTCTTCTTCTTTTTTTTTTTTTTTTTTTTTTTTTTAAAGATTTATTTATTTATTATATGTAAGTACATTGTAGCTGTCTTCAGACACACCAGAAGAGGGAGTCAGATCTCGTTACGGATGGTTGTGAGCCACCATGTGGTTGCTGGGATTTGAACTCTGGACCTTCGGAAGAGCAGTCGGGTGCTCTAACCCACTGAGCCATCTCACCAGCCCGCAGGTCTTCTTCTTTTGAGTAGGCCTTCTGGAGCTGCTTCCACACTCACTGTCTCACCCACTCAAGCGCCTTTAGCCTAGAGAACAAAGGCTGGGAAAGCAGCATTGTTAGCACTATGTACAGAGGCTATTTTTGCCAGTGGAGGGGGCCCCCCGTAGAGTAACTTATAGGGGGTCAGCCCAAACTTGACCAGGGGTGTTTCTAACCCTGAAGAGCACAAAGGGTAGGAGAGCTATCCAATCATTAGCGCCAGTCTCTGCTGTGAATTTGGTAAGGGTCTCTTTAATGATCCTATTCATCCTCTCTACCTGTTCTGAGCTTTGGGGCCTGTTCAATTAATCCCCAATATCTTGGCTAGCCCCTGACTTACCTGGGCAACAAAGGCAGATCCATTATCAGACCCGATTACCTTGGGTATCCCAAACCTCAGGAGATTTCTTCTGGGATCTTCTTGGCCATCACATTGGCTGTCTCAGTCCTGGTGGGAAAAGCTTCTACCCAGCCTGAAAAGGTGTCTATAAACACTAATAAGTACTTGTTGCCATATCTAGCTAGCTTAGATTCTGTAAAATCTACCTTTTAGTAGGCCCCAGGCAGGTCACCCCAAGCCTCTTCTCAGGAGTATACATGTAGTGTCTTGTATTAGTCATAGCACAGGCCTTGCAGCTTTTGACTATTTCTTCTGCCAAGTCAGAGAGTCCTATAACATAGGACCTGACCACACCTTTTAATTTCTTGGCCCCCAAGTGGGTCAAGTAATTTAAGTTGGTAACATACTTGTGTCCTTCTTCCCGTGGGAGAACTACTTTTTCCTTCTTCTGTTTTTACTATCCCATACGAGGTTTCCTTTAACAGTCCTAATTTGTCCATAACTTGATAGTCCTCGAGGGTGTATCTAAAGCTGGTCTCTCTGACATCATAATAATCTTTAGGCTCCTTGACTGCCAGGATCATTGCTCCTTGGGCCGCCTGTTTGGCAGTTAGGTCAGCCATCTGATTCCCTTTAGCCACAGCATCTCGAGTTTTCTGGTGTCCTGGACAATGTATAATGGCCACCTTTTTGGCAAGTGTATGGCCTCGAGGAGGATCAAAATTTTCTCTTTATTTTTTATGTCTTTCCCTGAAGATGTCAACAGCCTTCTTTGTCTCTATATTGCTCCGTGCAGTGGCAAAAGCATACCTGCTGTCAGTGTAGATGTTGATAGACTTCCCCTTTGCCATTCGTAGAGCTTGTATCAAAGCCACAAGTTCGGCTTTCTGGGCCAACATCCCTTCAGGGAGGCTGCTGGCCCAGATCACTTGCTTTCTGTCCACCACTGCTGCCCCTGCCTTCTGCTTACCTTCAACCACTAAGTTACTGCCATCCGTGTACTAGCTCGGACTCCCAGGCCAAGGCTGATCCTTCAGATCATTTTGAGTTCCATTTTCTTCTGCAAGAATGTCAGCGCAGTGATGAGTAGGTGAAGGGTCATCAGTCTCGGGCAGTAGGGTAGCGGGATTGAGAAGAGCAGGGGGAGTGAAGGTCACTCATTCAGTCAACAAAGCTCAGATAATGTGTCATTCGAGCGTTGGTCATCCATCGGTCAGGGGGCTATCAGATAATGCTTTCAGGAGCGTGGGGTGCCACTACTGTTATTTGCTGTCCCAGAGTGAGCTTATCCGCATCTTTGACAAGTAGAGCTATGGCAGCAATAGCTTTCAGGCAAGAAAACCACCTGCTGGCAACAGGGTCTAATTTCATCAAAGGCTTTCTGGTGATCTGGGGTCCACACAAATACCTCCCCTTCGTTGGTTAGGGGGTACAACGGGGCAGCTAAGGTTGCAGACCCAAGTATCCAAAGCCTGCAGAAGCCAGCGGTACCCAAGAATTCTCTTACTTGCCTTGGTGTAGTTGGGGTGGGGATCTGAGTTACAGTCTTTTTTTTCTGGCTTCCTTTAGCCACTGCTTCCGGTCTCGAAGGGTGTATCCCAAATAAGTAACTTCAGTCTGACACAGCTGAGCCTTTTTAGCTGAGGCTCGGTACCCCAACTCACCTAATTCTGTTAAGCACATTGGTCTTCTGTTGCCCAGGTTCCCTATCTGTCTAGGTCCTGTCTTTTTTCTTTATCTCCTACCACTTCGGCGAAAATTCTAGTCAAATTTCTCTCTTGTCTACGATCCCTCCTGTTCTCTTTCTTTTCTTCTGCCTCCCACCTCTCTCTTTCTTCTGCCTCCCACCTCCCCCCTCACATAATACACCTTCTCTGCCTCTTTCACTAGATCACGTAACTGTCTACCTCTTGTAATACACCTTCTCTTACCTTAGCGAAATTAGTGGGCCATTTTGAGGTGCCTAGGAGACCAGAGCCTGGCGATAGGATTTCAAGCTCTCCCTACCTTTAGCCATGTTGTAGTCCCAACTGGGGCGAGTCAAAGGGAATCCCATGTCCATCTCATTTTGTAGCTGTGTAGGCTGCCTGTCGGCTCCCGGGATATTTTTTCTAGCCTCTAATAGAATTCTCTCTCGCTCTTTATCTGCAGCAACTGCTGACAATCATCCCAAGTAGGCTGATGAGAGAACATAAGGGACTCCACCAACCCTGTGAGGCGTTGGGGATCCTCTGAGAAAGGAGCAGGGGGTGGTTAGTTTTCCAGTTATAAAGATCAGCAGAGGAAAATGGCCAATACTGAAGGGGTTGAAGGTTGGACGGGTCCACTGGAGTCCATCCGGACTCTGAGCTCTGCAGCTCAGTGTACCTGCAGCGGGTCTGCTTCTCGCCGCCCCAAGTGGGGTGGCAGTTGAGGCTGTGGATAAGAGGGAGGTAGTGGACTAGGCCACTCAGGAGGCTTCTCAGTCTCGGGATAGATTTTGGAGAAGCCCTTGGGTTAGCTGGTGGCTCTGATTCAGGAGAAGCCTTCACTTTTGATTTCTCTTGTAACACCAGAGCACAACCACAATTTTGGGAAGCAAAACCCAATTTTAACACTGTAAACAATCCATTTTCTTTAAAAATCAACACCAAAAACATTACTTGCTACAAAGTTTGGCTGCTTGTTCCTGCACACAAATGCAAGAAGGTGCAGCCCCCAATACCTCAAAGAGACACTGCCCTAAATCCTATCTTTTATAAGTCTGGTTTCTAGGTAAGAATTACATAGAATACTACCCAATTCAGGCGTATCTTTAGAGATCTGTTTCCACGGGTTGTCTCATGCTGCATGTTGTAGTTTTAAATTACTCCAACCCAGAGTTACCAGTTTTAAGCCAACTTTCTGTTACCAATGTTACAAATTTTTATTCATAACCAATACCTTATGAGCCAATAATCTATAACCAAGACATATAAAACATACTTATACCTTTAAAACCATTCAGAAACAAAAATGAAATGGCTGCAGACATTTGCTTATTTAAACCAAACAAAATTCTTAATTTTTTCTAGCTGTAATTTCAAGAGAGGAGCTCCTTGTTACCTGATGAATCCAATAATCACAAGCACAGAGATTTTGTAGGAAAAACAGCCATCAGTTCCCTTACCATAGAACTTGAGAAGCTGCTGGTCCCTTTAAGAGCAGTGTTTACAATCAGCTCCTAGCAGGGCTTCTCCAGCCACACTAGACTTCTCACTACAGGTGTAGGGCTCCAAAGATCAATTGATACTATTTACTTTTTCTTTTTCTCTCTCACCAAATAGTCGGAGAATACTGCTTTTCTCAAACCCCTTCTCTCATGTGTAAACTATCTCTAGTCAGGGTACAAAGTACAAATTACCTTCGCTTCTCTAGATTTTCACATAGCTCTAAACACATACACAAAAACACACAAAACAGAAACCAACAGATCCAGACACACATGACCCTTTCGTGTCCTCCACAAGCAGGCAAAAGAATTAGACGACTTCAGAGGGGGACGCTACCACTTCAACAACAGAACTCAGTCCATCTGACCAATCTCCAGAGACTACCATGCGTTCCTGGCTCTTCCCACTTCCCAGGGCATCCCCCAGGGTGGCAGCCTGTGGTCCTCCTAGCATGTCTGCCAACCATAGTCCTCCAGTCCTTACGGCCTGAGAGGACAGCTGCAAATACAAAGTACTCGTTTCAGAAAACCCCATCGTCTACAAACAATGTCGTCCACTTCCACTGGGACAACCAAAACCAGAGAAACCAAACTCAGGCAGATCCAAACTCAGGCTGATCAGAATAAACTCAGGCGGATCAGAATCTAAAACTCAGGCAGATCCAAACTCAGGCTGCGCCATGCTTCAGAAACAAAGGATGAGACACAGACAAACAACCCAACACAACAAGCGCACATTCCTTTCAGAAAACAGAGACACCAGCCAACACGCACACATTCCAGAGGGGATCCCCATACCTCCAAGTGGGTTCTCGGGTGTGAGGTGTGGCCGTGTTTCCCAGCCAATGCACCAAATGAAAGACCCACAATGTGAGGACTCCCCCACGTTCTGACTCAGGAGAGGTGACACCTCAAATCACTCATGAGAAACAGTCTTGATGCAAACTGCAAGAGGGCTTTTATTCCAAGAGCGCTCTGGGACCCACAGTTGTACACCATGCAGGGGTAGAGGACAGTGGGCCCACAGATTGTTTTTTATATTGATTATCTCATTTATTCATGATGAAACATATCCATCCAATTTTTTTATTACTTTTTTTTTTTTGCTTGTTTGTTTTCGAGATAGGGTTTCTCTGTGTAGCCTTGGCTCTCCTGAAACTCACTTTGTAGACCAGGCTGGCCTCGAAATCAGAAATCCACCCTCTTCTGCCTCCCAAGTGCTGAGATGAAAGGCGTGCGCCACCACTGCCTGGCTACTTTTATTTATTTATTTATTTATTTATTTATTATTTACATTTCAAAAAAGATTTTCCTTTATTTAAACACATTTACAGCATGCAGGTTAACTTAAAATTATATGTCGTTTTCCCAAACCAACTATGTTTAAATGTAACCCTAAACACTGAAAATAAAACAACATATTCCACAGGTAGACTTAGACTCTCTTCTGTTACCTCAAATCAAACTGAGAATTGCAAATAAATTTAGTTATGCATAGTATTTAGTTTCCTTAAATTAGGCAAATAATTTAATTGATCACCATGAATAAATACTATTCTTATTTCATTGAGTTTCTCTTCTGAACCAATTGCCAATACTACTCAGAGGAACATTAATATATCCAGTCACAAAAAAAAACCCACTGCAAATTAAAATATTTTCAATATTTTAGGTGATTAAAAATGTCCATTTTGTGTGAATGCTATATTTAATGGCCTATCATTGCAAAAAAGAGTTCAGTTCACTGAATAGAAATTTGTGAAATTCTTAGTATACTTTATGAAAGTTTTACAATCCAGTCATCACCCCCCCTCCTGGTCCACCCTCTGACAATTCCTCATCCCATCCCTCCCCCTCATCTCCAAGAGGATGTCCCCATGCCCACCCCCACCCCACCAGACCTCCCCACTCCCTTGGAGCCTCAGGTCTCTGGAGGGTTAGGTGCATCTTCTCTGACTGAGGTCAGACCAGGCAGTCTTCTGCTCTATATGTGTCGGGGGTCTTGTACCAGCTAGTAACATACACATAATTTTTTAAAAACTACATCTTTAAAAAGTTTGCTAAGGTATTTATACTTTCTCATTAAGACAGTGATTTAAAAGGAATTTAAAATTATGTGATATTAGATATTTACCTTGAGTTATTCTCCTAGGGAAGATTCGAAATAGGGGAGGGAGGATAGGAGGAGAGAGGAGGGAGAGAGGCTGTTACTGGGATGTAGAGTGAATAAATTAATTAACGAAAAGGAAATGGCATTTATAATAACTTGAGCTTGAAATTTAAATGAAACATAGAGGTTTTTTTTGTTGTTGAAAACTAACGTGTTACAGATTTCAAGTAGGTACAAATAATGTTGTGAATTAGACCCCTGGGCCATGAGCCTCTTTCACTGGGATTATAGCTCTGGAGTGAGAGGCCCTGGGTTCCAGCTGGGGAAGCAGGCATGAGAAGAAGGCTAGATTGTGGTCAGTCTTAGAGCAAATGACCATGAGGAGGAGGGGATAGAACCTTTCAAGTACTCATGGCATCTCCTCTGACTCTGTGTCCTTATGAAATGCTTAAGTACTCACTGGTCTAATTTAGCAAGCTATGACACATATGACACATATGACACATATGAGCTCCTGCATTCGCATGGCCAGGTAAGGGGCACAGTGAAAGAGTTCTGTGATATCTCTGAGCCCCTGGCCCTGGGTACTCCTGTAGCCCTTGCTTTTCCCTGAAAGCGTAACTGTCATGTCCCAGGGTTGGTTTCTCCAGTTACCTTAGACATCCTCCTAATGTATCATAACGTGCTGTTCCTTTGTACTGAATCGCATCTCAGTACACTTGCAGCGACGTCGAAAGTGATGCGAGTGTTGCTCAATAAAATCGATGCTAACTAAGAAGTGATGTTTAAATACTTTATATTATGTAATAATCCTCACTGTGTTGTTACATAATTGTTTAAGTCTAAGAAAATTGGATGGCATGGGACATGTTATAGCCACCTCATGTCTGAAATTACCATTGGGTGCATTTCTTTTGATTTCTACTTACATTATACATTCTCTTCTATTGACAGAGTATTTTATAAGCATATTCCTTTTTCTAATATTTAGCTAGCTTCTGATTGTTCAGTGCATCGATATGTTGGGCAGTTTTTAGAGCTGTTTTCTTTCCTGCCAGGGTCTCATTATATGGCTCTGGCCTAGAGCTGGCTGTGTAGACCCAGATGGTCTTGCACTCACAGAGACTCATGCCCCTCTGCTCCTGAGTTCTGGGGTTAAAAGCATGCACCACGGCTTGTGGCTTGTCTTTGCTTTTTTAAGGATTAGGATATTTCTCTAGCATAGTGGCTCACGCTTTTAAACCCAGCACTCAGAAGGGACGTGCAGGGGATCTCTGCGTCTGAGGCTGGCCTGGGCACCTTTACAAGTTCCAGGTCAGCCAGGGTTAGGGAGTAAGACCATGCTCAGAGTTAAGTAAAATGAAATCTATAGTCATGTTGCTTAAAAATTACATTAAGCTGGCTACCTATTTTCTCAGCACCTTATATATAGATGAGCTAATTATCTGGATTTTTTTATTTAATGTTCCTGTTTGTAAAATTCTTTTCCTCTTTTTTCTTTTTTCCTCATATATCTGAATTTAAACACAAGATAAGGAAGGTCCTTCCCAAAAAGCTGATTCAGAAAGTAGTAAAAACCCACAAGCCACGGCTGCAAGCTCAGGTGAGTGCTTTGTTCTCTGAGGGTAGGGTCACTTAAAAAAGTTATGTCCTCATTAATGCTCACTCTCCCTTACAAAAGCAGTTTAACCGAGGAAAAGTGGCTTCATAGAGATAGGTTGACAATGTAAATAATTTTTGCTTTATTTTTTTCTTTGTTTTTTTAAAGATAATCTGTCATTAAATTCCATCTTTATTAGCAGTTTTTCAGTAAAGCCAATATGTCCAGTTTCATTTTACATATGAATTTAAAGTAATACTTTATTAAAAAATAAATGCTAGAAAAGGATATGTGAGTTCTAGAACAAAGCACAGAGCTCAACTGTCTGCTTACCTCTGTAGTGGTAACCCTCTTTATTTACTGTTGAATAAGAAGCAAATAGCTAGTGAAAATCAGATGTTAAAACATTTTAACTATAAAAGTTAGCAGTGAGTCCTATGTAAGTATGAATTATATCTCAGCGAAAATAAACTATTGCAAGTTTTTAAAATACAGCTAATATTTATGTTTCTCTTAAGTAAAATAACTAATATATTTAAAATAGAAATAGGAAATTATATTCTTTACAATTTTCATAGCTTATTGTTCATGGATGTTATTCATAAAAGTAGTTTTTGTCTTTGATTATAAATTGTCCTATAACTTCTAAAATTCTAAGATTAGAATTACTTAGTAGAAGAAGAGGGGAATGAAAGGAAATAAAACTTAAGACATGTGATTCATGTAATTTATGTCAAATAGCCCAAAGAGTTGTTTGTGAGCTTTGAAACCTGGGGCTGAGAACATAGCAGAACAGGCCAGGACATGCCTGGGCAGGCCCATCGTCACATGTCCTGACTGGCCTAGTGCCTCCCTATCTCCCGCCCTTCTGACAGTCTGTTAATGTTTAAATGGACCAATCATGTGAAACCGCGCCAATTCCTCCCCCAGCCCCACCCCTTTTCTATAAAAGTCCCTAGCTTCCAAGCCTCGGGGTCGAAACCACTGTCTCCTGTGTGAGATACGTTTCGAACCGGAGCTCCGCCATTATGGCTCCACCATGTGGTCGACACCTCTGTCTCCTGTGGGAGATATGTGTCGGCCCGGAACTCCGTCATTAAACTACCTCATGCTTTTACAACAACAACAGCAACAAAAAAAAAAAAATTGTCCTATAGAAAATCACCCTTAGACTAGAATTTTTTTTTTTTTTCTGAGCTAAGGTTTCTCTGTCCAACCCTCACTGACCTGGAACTCACTTTGTAGACCAGGCTGGCCTTGAACTCACAGAGATCCACCTTCATCTGCCTCCTGAGTGCGAGGCTTAAAGGTGTGCACCACTACCACCTGGCAGGTCAATTTTCTTTAATCTATTTAGGTTTGTAAGAAATATACATTTTATGTTGTTTGCTGCAAATGTATTCTTAGAAACTTAATGACTACAGACATATTTAACCTTTCTGACTTTCTTTCCTTAATTTCCAGGCCATGAACCTTTGAAAGTTCCACAGCTTTTGATCCCAGACATATATCTAAATGTCAGACTTCCCAGTGGAATAGCAGAGAAACCTTTGTCTCCTTCCCCACCTCACATGGTAATAGCCTTGGTCTGTGCATTGGTTTTTAATAATAACCATGTGTCAAAACTTACTATGCTCATCCATATAGTGCCCCATTTTATGGGTGAAATGAATGTAAAAATCTGCATACCTTTGTAAGAAAATTAGTTTAAGTGTTATGCCCTCTAGTACCATAAACTGCTGCTTTCTCCAAGTTAGGCATGCGTCCTCTTGTTAATATTAAGAGGAGTGTGAACTGTACTGCCACCACCCCTTTTATGATCCTCTAAAGTAAAAAGAAAAAGAAAGAAAGAAAAAGAATGTTCCCTCTGTGTCTGACTCAGGCTGGACACAAGTATATAGATGTGGTTGACATTGAAGCTGACGATCTGTTGGGATTACCTGCCTGTGAAGAGCCTTCAGATGAAGTTACCAAGCAGCAAAGTCACCCTCCACACGCTCCGTCTTCGGCAGAGTTACATTGTATGGCAGCTTCCATTGTCGATGCCGCTCCTCCTCATACTTTTCAAAGTCAAGGTAATATTTTTTCTTACTTTAAAACAAATTAAATCACTAAAATGTCTTTAGCTAACATTCGTACCCTAAGCCTTTTAGATCTCCTCCAGATACATTTCCCCTTGGCCTGCTGCTGTTCACATTTGGAAATGCTCTGTTGGCTTTCCAGATGCCAGGCTTAGACACTGACCCTCAGAGTTTGTGTGCTCTTGATAGAATCTGCAAGCTCTACTCGGGGTTTAATTTCTGAACCTGCAAAAGTGACCCAATCCTGTCAGAGTGGGGAAAGCTGGAGAAAAAGTGTCATCGAAGCAAAGGAGCCTGAGATTCCCTCAGTGGCGCCGCCGTCTGACAGACAGCAGGACAGAGGTAAACAGCCAGGGCGTGCTGCTGCATGGCCTGCGCTCCCTGCATTCCTTTTACATAAGATAGAAGTGTTGCTACTTGATCTTTGCAAAAGCACTTGAAAGAGACAGGGTAAGGTATACAAATGAGGTGCAGCCAGGGCTCCAAGCCTGGCACCCTTAGTAGTTTGCAAGGAGACTTCAGATCTACACCTGCACACCTTTCCCAAGGTGATAAGGCTGGAAATAAGCATCTTGTTAGAGCCCTTTAGTATTTTGATGTTCTCAAGGAATTCTCATCTTTGAAAAGAAGGGAACTTCTGGGCAGTAATAGCACTTATGCTTTCAAGCCTGATAACTTGAGGTCAACCACAGATCCCAAGATCAAAGTGTCCTATGACCTTCACACTCACAGGGTGCCATATACGCTTCCCACTCTGCCCCCACCCCCACCCCCCACCAACAAGGTAAAATACATGTGTAAGAAATTCTGTAATAGTACAAAGGAAATACAGGGACATGGTAACCAACTAGTAATGTAGGTTTTTGGTTTTTTGGTTTTTTTATTTTATTTTTGACATTGTAATATAATTATATCATTGCCTGTCCCATTTCTCCCTTCAGATCCTCCCATATTCCCTTTCTTGGTCTCTTTCCAGTTTACAGACTCTTTTTCTTGAATTGTTCATGACTATGTATCTCTGTATAAGCATATATATTTCTAAATTCAACCAGCTCTTTTCCTTACATGCCAAGGCCATGGTTTCTGCTGTATTTTTTTCTTTTAAGTCTGTGTACACCAGATCTTCCTGAGGGAGATAAGAGGTAGTACTTCAGGCTGCTGAGAACTAAGATTAATAGACAGATAATAAAAAAAATGAGAGCCAGCTGAATCAGGAGTAAGCAGGGCAAGATGAGCACTAACAACATCTTCTCTTGGGAAGGCCCGACCAAGACTAGGGCCAGAGACCATGGAAAAAGCACCACTTAGATTTCTTTATAATTCTCATTTTTCAGAGTACTTCATTGCAAACCTTGAACTCCATAAAACTTCTGTGAGCTAAATACAGTAGGCAAAAATCTGTTTTTGATGGCTTTCTCATTGTGTAACTATTTAGGGACCCAATACTAGGAGTGAAAAAGTAATTGCAGATTGTCAGCCTGTGGAGAAAGGAAGACAGAGAGTAAAGGGATGCTCAGGACAGACTTGTCAGTGCTGTGAGGGGTGGCTGCTGACATTCCTGAGCAACACAGCATCAGCCATCCTCAGGTGGTTTAAAGGAGAGAGACCAACGGTGATGGTTAACTGCACTGAGACTGAGGATTGCGTGTAGTCATGCAGTTTTGTGAGCCTGCTGGGTTTGGGACGTTCACTGTTCTTAGAGGCAGATATAGTATTTGTTGAAAGGAGTAGCAAGAACTGAAGGTTTAGAGGTAGAAGAAGTCTGCCATTGTTAGACACAGGGAAAGTTGTAGACCTTTAGAGTGAAGGCAGTAGAGACACATGGAAAGGTTTTGGGGAGAAAAGTAACATATTTGTGTTTCTAATACGTCCTGTGAGAGAGACTACCCAGGAGAAAACTAGGATATTGTTTTGAGGTCAGTATTCTGAAAACACAGTGGAGCAGGATAAGCCTGGAGACTGGAGGCGGGACAGTCACCAGTGCTGGATGTTTCTCGGGATTGGAGGGAGAGCAGCCCTAGCTTACTGTCAGGCTGGGAAATGTGGTGGGTATGTGGAAGTGCAGGTCCCTCAGCTTGGAACCAGGGAAGAGGCAGCCGGCCAGAGAGACAGTGAGTCGGTCTTCAAGGTTCTCTGCTGCCCACATTCTGCAGGGAGTCAGCAGTAGCCAGCGCTGAATCCAGCTTTTACTGCCTAATGCTTTGTTCCCAAAACGTCAGAGAGAACCTGTTGCTTTAGACGCACTGTGTAAAAAGGTATAAAGGTGCAGTTCAAATTGCTGTGTGAGTAGAGCTTTGTGGGATTACATTGGTATAGGACTTTAATTCAATACAGAGAGACACTTCAGAAGTGTAGACACTGAATTGAATTTATAAATTTCTTAATAAGATAGATGTGAAAAGTTAATGGTATATTGGCTTAAAATGAGAATGTCCATGTTGGCTTTTTTCCTTTAATAAAATTAATGTTGATCTTTCTCTGTTTAGATATACTAGAACAAAACTTCCAGTTCAAGGAACAGAGTACAAAATTGGACTCTGTGGGACAGTCCCTGCTTTGGACCCTGCTACAGAATGCCTCTCCTGCGTGTCCCACACCAAGCCCTGCTGTGTGTCCCCGTCCAAGCTCTCCTGCGTGTCCCCCTCCAAGCCCCGCTGTGTGTCCCCCTCCAAGCCCCGCCGCGTGTCCCACTCCCAGCCCTGCTGCTCAGAAGTTTGAACATCTTACTGCCAAGCTCCAGGAGATGGATGAGCAGCTGGTAGCAGTGCAGACCATGGCAGAAAATATAGAGCAAGACTTCCCTGCATCTCAAGTGCTGAATCTACACTGGGAAAAGGTAGCATTCTTGTTTTCTGGTGGTTTTGTGTGTGTGAGAGCCTGTGGTGATGGCTGCAATTGAGTTATTAGATATATAGAACGATTAGTATGAAAAAATGTTAGATATCTGACTGTTAAATAACAGGAAAAGATTAAGCTAGAATTTTTTTACCCTCAGTATTGTTGACAGGCTGGATCAGCAGTTCTCAACCTGTAGGTTGCTGACCCCTTTGGTGATTAAACAACCCTTTCACGGGATCACCTAAGACCATCAGAAAACACATATATTTACATTATAACTAGTAACAGTAGCAAACTTAGAGGTATGAAGTAGCAATGAAAATCATTTTATGGTTGGGAGTCACCACAACATGAGGAGCCCTATTAAAGAGTTGCAGCCTTGGAAGGTTGAGAGCCACTGCATCAGGTAATTATGTCTTTCCCTTCTTCTGTGGCTCTGAGGTCATTCATATGTTGGGCAAGTGCTCTGCCGGTGAGCTACACTCCAGCTCTGGATACTCGTGTCTTCCTATGTATTACAGCGTATTTGGTTGGCAGCACCGTGGGCTTCACTCACTAGGTTCCAATAGCACAGCCCAAGTAATAACAATCTGATGATATCCCTGGCATTGTCAAACGTCCCGCGGCTGAGAACACCCACCATGAGCTTCTAAGTAGGGAGCCTATGCTCCCCAGCAGGGAAAGACATGGGAGCTACACACACACAGTGTGATTTGGAAACACTGCCTTCAGTGGAGTGTCCTCCTCCTCTCACAGACTTATAACTTCACAAATATTGCTCATGTAGTACGTAAAGGCACTTGTCCCTAAGCCTGCCAACCCCATTGTTGCCATTCTGTGTCCCCAGAGTACACATGGAGAGGAGAGAAGGGCCTCCTGGGGGTTGTCCTTTGTCCTCTGCATGAGTGCCATGCCAGTGAGTGAGCCACTCAGTGCTTCCCATGCGGTCTGATAAGGAAAAGGTACTAAGTTAAGGTGAGAGTACGAATGAGCTCTCAAAGGACATTATCTCACACAAGCATGCTCCTTTCCTTGAGACACGGAGTCTAGGATATAGTCCAGGTTGAATGATCGCGCTCGCTCTCTCCCACCCCCCCACCCCTTTGATTTTTCGAGACAGGGTTTCTCTGTGTATCTCTGGCTGTCCTGGAACTCACTCTGTAGACCAGGCTGGCCTCCAACTCAGAAATCCACCTGCCTCCCGAGTGCTGGGATTAAAGGCATGTGCCAACACTGCCAGGCTAGGTTGCTCTCTTGAATTTTCACAGGATAAATTTTTATATAATCATAACTAAAGAACAAACAGTAAAAACACATTAAATATCTTACAGTTTAATCTTGAGAATGCAGAGCAGCCTGTAGGATGACGGTTCACCTTTGACTCACCTAACAAGCATTCCAAATTGCTAGTGTGCAGCACTTTAACAAATTTACTGAGCTTACAGAATTTTTTTTTTTTTTTTTTCAAGACAGGGTTTCTCTGTATAGCCCTGGCTGTCCTGGAACTCACTTTGTAGACCAGGCTGGCCTTGAACTCAGAAATCCGCCTGCCTCTGCCTCCCAAGTGCTGGGATTAAAGGCGTGCGCCACCACGCCCAGCCAAAATGTATGTTTAAATTTATTTTTAACTTGCCCATAAAAATATACACCATACTTATTAATCAGGTACCATTTGCCATTTTGCAGGTATGTATTATGTAATACTGAAATCCCACTAAACCTGTCTCCTCAAACACTCATCATTTCTTTGTGATGAAACTTTAGGAACACTTTCTTCCAGGTTTCTGACATGTACAGTACATTACTATGCTCTGTAGTTGCCCTAATGTGCCGCAGCAACAGCAGCACACAGTGTCTGCCTTTTGTGTAACTCCGTCAGTTATTTCTCAGCCCCATCCCTTCGTCACGGCAGTTTCTCCAGCCTCACGGTTTCTGTGAGAACAACTGTCTGCACTGCCCCAGGAGACTGAAGTCGTGTGCTTCTCTTTCTGTAACATAATCATCTTCAGTTTTGTCCATATTGGTATGGGTAACAGGGCTTTGTTGTTTTGTGTCTGAGTAGAGGTGTCTCTTATGTGTCCTATATTTTCTCTATTTGTTCACCCATTTTTTAATACTAAGGTTGTTTCCATTTCATGGTATTAGGGTCAAACTGTGTCATCCAGAGGCTTGATGGTGAGCGGGTGCTGAAGATGTCCACTGCATCTGATGTCTTAGGCAGGGCAGATCTTACAGGCCACCTATGCTAAAGCTGTCCATTTCTGGACTTCTGTGAGTGGTACAATGACCACCAGAATCCAGATGTTTCTTTTCTATATATTGAATATTTGCATATGGGGCAGCTAGATTTCATTGTAGTTCTATTTTTAACTTTGTGAGGAATCTCATAGTGTTTTCCATAATGGCTGTTCTAATTAATATACATTCCAATGAACAGTATATCCCAAGAACTGCCTTTTTTCCACATCTTCATCAGCACATGTAACATGTAGTCTTTTTGACAATAGCCATTCTTACTGGAATAGGTAATGTATACTGTTCTTTTAATCCTTACATATTAAAAAGTTAAGATTAAGCCAAGCAGTGGTGGTGCACGCCTTTAATCCCAGCACTTGGGAGGCAGAAGTGGGTGGATTTCTGAGTTCGAGGCCAGCCTGGTCTGCAGAGTGAGTTCTAGTACAGCCAGGGCTACACAGAGAAACCCTGTCTCAGAAAAACAAACAAAAAACAAAAAACAAAAAAGTTAAGATTAAACATGTGGAATCACATAAAATGTGACTAGATCATTACTAATAACGGTATTGTGGTATTTACATGGTGTGTTTTTGTTTGGTTTGGTTTGGTTTTTGGTTTTGGGTTTTTTTGAGGCAGGGTTTCTCTGTGGTCTTAGCTGTTCTGGACCTTCTTCTGTCTCCAGTCTCTCCTCAAACTCAGAGCTCTGCCTGCCTCTGCCTCCTGAGTGCTGGGTTAACACACATAAGCGTGCACATGTCCGAATGAATCTTGAGCATCAGACTAGTCCTTGATGGCCTTTTCTTCAAAGACTCTCTTTGAAATTGCCTTCTGAGCTCATAGTAGAAGTTCGCTTAAAGTCAGATACATACAAGTCTATATGCACACACATATATAATATATGCAGTCTTAAGTAAGCTTATAAAATATTTCCCTATGACTTTTTAAAATATCTGTAATGTTATTTATCTCTCCTTCCTCCCCTCCCGCTTGTATTACCCTCCTTCCTTCCTTCATCTCCAATTACAGTGCTAACATTTTGATTTGCCAAGTTTAACAAGATAGTTTGCAGGCCTGGATGAGTCAGGGGGCTAGGACACCATGAGCAAGTACTCACTGGGAAACACAAGAACTTAAGTTGAATCCATGATCTGGTGCTGTGGAAATTGCTCACTCTCTGGGCCTTGTTTTCTCATCTGGATGTAGAAGACTTTGTCACAGTGGTGGCTAACTTTCTCTTCCATTATAGAACCAGCTCAAGTCATCTCCTAACCCTTGTGAGATGTCACACCAGTTTGGCTGTCAATAGTAAAAATTTCTTCTTCATGATCCCCAGCAATTAGCTCAGACTAGATTTTACTCTGTTTCTTTCATTTTTGTTGTATTACCTAAAGTGCTTGAAATGTACATAGAATTGTGTGATATTTTGACATTATCAGAGTTTAGCATCTCAGCAGGTGCTTTGCTGTGTTTCTTTTCTTTTGCAGGCTGGACTGGGGAATCATGTTGGATTGTCTTCCGGCCCTGACATTGAAAAGCTACTAGCTTCAAAGGCCATCAGCATTTCTGAAGAAGGTTTGTGTTGGTACCAGGGCTGGAATTGAAGTCTGGCTTCAAAAAAATCCTTCCTACGTGTGAGCTGAAGCCATGGCTCCCCATCCTGCACCTATTCTTTTTCTTTATTTTTATGTTACGTTATATGAGTGTTTTGCTCACATGTATGTGTGTACCACATGTGTGCATCCTGTGTCTGTATCTGCAAACATCCATCCTCACTTCCATTCTTCATTCTTTCCAAGTCTGTGACTGGTGAGTTATCTCCATCTTTGAAAATAGCTTTACTGTCAGCTGACTGTAGAGTTTCCACCTTGTCTCTGTCTCTGACTCTAGCGTTTCCCTCATTATTTGAAGGCATTATCCCAGTATTTTTTGACTTCTCTAATGGTTGAATAATGCCTATGTGCTGTTAGTCTATTTGCTGCTTTAAAATTTCTGGTTGCTTTAAAATTTACCTTCTACTTGATTTTTTTTTTTTTTTTTTTTTTGTTTTTCTTTTGATACAATGTCTAGGTGTGAATTTCTGTCTTACATCTAGGTAGAATCTCCACTTTGAAGATTTAACATTGGGCAGTTTGTGCTGTTGCCATCTCCTTCCCCTCTGTTCTGAAAATGCTTGTTAGGTTTATTTTGGACCTTGCTCTGTTTCTTTAATTTTTTTAAACTTACATGTTTGTTTATTTGCTCGGGGGGGTGGGGCAGTGCACACCTGAAGGTCAGAGGCTGAACTAAGGGAGTTGTCCTCTCCTGTGTGAGTCCTGTCCGACCGACTGACTGAAATTCTCGTGCTTGGCAGCAAATACATTCTTCTGCTAAGCCATCTCACCGGTCCCTGGTGCTGCTGTGTTTGTTTTCAGTGTGTGTGTGTTTAACACTTCACAATTTCTTAGGGTTTAGGGCTCAGTGGTGCCTTCCCCAGCACTTCCCCAGACCTGCTCTAGCTCACTAACTGCTGTCTGTTCGCTGTCCCAGTGGGTCACTGTTTAAGTTTGCTAACTATCTTCCGTAGTTAAAACGTTGTTTCTAGATCTTACTGTTTCTGCTGTGGTTTCCTATCTTTTCCCTTTATGTTTTTCATAATTGTATGCCTGCATTGGATTAGTGTCTTTGCAGACTCAAGAGGACGTGGAAGAGCAAAAGGATGCAGAGGAAACTTCAGAGACTGAATTTTCAGAAGCAGAAAATCATTCTAGCCAGAAAACCTATGCATGCCCTTCTGTGGGGTCTGCTGCTTGCTCTTCTGTGGGCTGGAACATCCCTTCTCCTGGTACTGTTCTCACTTCTTAGATTTATATGTTCTTGTGTTGCATTAAAGTGTTACTGAACTGCACCTGGGAGGGGCACAGGTATAAAGGGTTGTGAGTTAATTTTATAATATTCACTTCAGGGAAGAAAAACATTTTAAACATGCCATTCAACATAAAAAAAAGTCACAAACACTTCAAACCATCTATAGTAATTAGTATTATTTAATTTTATAAACATTGAGATGTTAATTATTAGAATGTTGACATTTAATTTATAACAGTCCTATTGGTTATTTGCTGTGCCCCAACCATGTACTGTTTCTTGCACAGTTCCTTTGTAAGGTTGGCGGGGAGGGAGGAACGCCAGCCATTATTCTCACTGCACAGCTGAGACTGAGGTGTAGACAAGGGCATTCCATCATGTAGATAATAGGTGTAGTATTTCTTACAGAACCCATGGAACCTGGATAAATTGAAAATATTTTCCTCTAGTATTTAATGTATGATTTTAAACTTGAAAGAAGAAATCACATTACTATTTTTTTTAATAATAGAGGAATTCAGGGCCTTAAGTAGGAGTCTCCATCCAGTCTGGCCTCTTGTGAAAGCGTAGTGTCATTTCCTCACTGCCATGGTCATTTCTGACCACAAAATAGCTTGGAGTATTCTCTTCTGCAACTTACATTAAAAAAAAAAAAGTTAATAGAAAATAATGACTTGTGCTATAAGATCGAGAATCGACAAATGGGACCTCATGAAACTGCAAAGCTTCTGCAAGGCAAAAGATACTGTCAATAAGACAAAAAGGCCACCAACAGATTGGGAAAGGATCTTTACCTATCCTAAATCAGATAGGGGACTAATATCCAATATATATAAAGAACTGAAGAGGATGGACTCCAGAAAATCAAATAACCCCATTAAAAAATGGGGCTCAGAATTGAACAAAGAATTCTCACCCGAGGAATACCGAATGGCAGAGAAGCACCTGAAAAAATGTTCAACATCCTTAATTATCAGGGAAATGCAAATCAAAACAACCCTGAGATTCCACCTCACACCAGTCAGAATGGCTAAGATCAAAAATTCAGGTGACAGCAGATGCTGGCGTGGATGTGGAGAAAGAGGAACACTCCTCCATTGTTGGTGGGATTGCAGGCTTGTACAACCACTCTGGAAATCAGTCTGGCGGTTCCTTAGAAAATTGGACATAGTACTACCAGAGGATCCAGCAATACCTCTCCTGGGCATATATCCAGAAGATGTCCCAACCGGTAAAAAGGACACATGCTCCACTATGTTCATAGCAGCCTTATTTATAATAGCCAGAAGCTGGAAAGAACCCAGATGCCCCTCAACTGAGGAATGTATACAAAAAAATGTGGTACATTTACACAATGGAGTACTACTCAGCTATTAAAAAGAATGAATTTATGAAATTCCTAGGCAAATGGATGGACCTGGAGGGCATCATCCTGAGCGAGGTAACCCAATCACAAAGGAACTCACACAATATGTACTCACTGATAAGTGGATATTAGCCCAAAACTTAGTATACCCAAGATATAAGATACAATTTGCCAAATGCATGAAACTCTAGAAGAATGAAGACCAAAGTGTGGACACTGTGCCCCTTCTTAGAATTGGGAACAAAACACCCATGGAAGGAGTTACTGAGACAAAATTTGGAGCTGCGACAAAAGGTTGGACCATCTAGAGACTGCCTTATCTAGGGATCCACCCCATAATCAGCTTCTAAACGCTGACACCACTGCATACACTAGCAAGATTTTGCTGAAAGGACCCTGATATAGCTGTCTCTTGTGAGACTAGGCCGGGGCCTAGCAAACACATAAGTGGATGCTCACAGTCAGCTATTGGATGGATCACAGGGCCCCCAATGGAGGAGCTAGAGAAAGTATCCAAGGAGGTAAAGAGATCTGCAACCCTGTAGGTGCAACAACATTATGAACTAACCAGTACCCCAGAGCTCTTGACTCTAGCTGCATATGTATCAAAAGATGGCCTAGTCGGCCATCACTGGAAAGAGAGGCCCATCGGACACACAAACTTTATATGCCCCAGTACAGGGGAATGCCAGGGCCAAAAAAATGAGAATGGGTGGGTAGGGAAGTGGGGGGGAGGGTAGGAGGGACTTTTGGGATAGCATTTGAAATGTCATTGAGGAAAATACGTAATAAATAAAAAAAAAAGAAAGAAAATAATTGGTTGACTGGGCTGGATTTTAATTTTAGAACCAGCTTTAACATTCCCAAAGACACTGCTTATGGAGGAAGAAGATGGCAGACTGAGTGTAACTATTTAGAATTTAAAATGAAGAATTGTGGTTAATGGAGAGTTACACTGATTAATTCTGCTTAATCATTTTTGAAGGCAGTCCTAAAAGAAGATTCAAAAATAAGGGTTAGAATAACTCCTTGAAAGTGTTCCTTATGGGGCTGGAGAGATGGCTCAATGGTTAAGAGCACTGACTGCTCTATCAGAGAACTGTTTTCAATTCCCAGGAACCACATGACAGTTCATAACTCTAACTCCAGTTCCAGGAGATTTTGCATCCTCACACAGACATACATGCAGGCAAAACACCAATGCACATAAAATAAAAATAAATCAACCTTAGCTGGGAACCCAGCAATTGGAGGCAAAGGCAGGTGGATCTTTGAGTTTGAGACTAGCCTGATCTACAGAGCAAGTTCTAGGACAGCCAGGGACACAGAGAAACCCTGTCTCAAAAAAAAAAAAGAAAAAAAAAAAAGGCTTTCTTTAAATATAGCACTCTTCTCCTGTCTGAGAAAAGCCATCCATTTCATTTCTTACTCGTCACTTTGCAAACTGTGTACAGATTTATAGGTACTGTTTGAGGATTAAATCTGCAACCAGAACTCATGCTGTAGATCAGGCTGGCCTTGAACTCGTAGAAATGAATTCTCTGCCTCACAAGTGCTGGGGTTAAAGGCTGCACCACCATGTACAGTTTACAAGATGTGTGTTTAGCGCACCCTGTCTTTGAGTTATGTTGTTGTCTCCTAGGAGAAAGTCAGTATAAAATAAGCAAGGTGCTATCACTACGGATATCATCTTAGAGCCATGGAAGGCATCTCACTTTTCCTCTAATTAGTTGCTGTTAAGAAATCACACTTGCGCCAGGCATGGTGGCTCACGCCTTTTATCCCAGCGCTCGAGAGGCAGAGGCAGGCGGATTTCTGAGTTGGAGGCCAGCCTGGTCTACAAAGTGAGTTCCAAGACAGCCAGGGCTACACAGAGAAACCCTGTCTTGAAAAAAAAAGAAAGAAAAGAAATCGCACTTGCCAGGCATGCTGGTAGATACCTTTAATCTCAGTGCTTTGCAAGGCAGGTGGATTTCTATGAGTTCAAGGCCAGCCTGGTTTATGCTGGCCCCAGACACCCAAGGCTACACAGAGAAACACTGTCTCAAATCAAAATTTGTTTTACACTTGCCAGGTACAAAGCAGGAAAATAAGCGCTTACACTGAGGGATGGGAATGGAATCTAGCTGAGTTGGTAGCGTGCTGAGCCTCGCATGCCCAAAGCCTCCAGCAGACATAATGCAGCTGTGGTGGGACACGCCTGTGAGCCCAGCACTCAGCAGACAGATGCAGAGCCATCAGAAGTTCACTTCTTCCTCTGTACACAAAAAGTCTGGGACCAGCTTGGGATACATAAGACCCCATCTCTCAAAAAGAAAAATCCTTGACTTAGGGATTAAGAAATAAAATATGTTCTTTTTTTAAAAAGCCAAAATTCTTTTATGTTGAAGCACATGCTTATATAAGGTTTAGAGACAATTTAGGCCAATCTAATGAGATCTTTTTTTTCTTTTAAATGTATTTTTTTACACTACATATTTTACTCTCCCCCTTCCCATCCCCATCTCCTCACCCCACTAACTTCCTTCCCTCTTCTACCCTCCGACTGTTCCACATTCCACACCTCCTCCCCACCCTCCTGTCTCCGTGTGGATGTCCTCAACCCCCACCCCACCTGACCTCTAAACTCCCTGGGGCCTACAGTCTCTTGAGGGTTAAGTACATCATCTCTGAATGAACACAGACCTGGGAGTCCTTGTATCAGCTGGTGTATGCTGCCTGTTTGGTGGTCCAATGTTTGAGAGATCTTGGGGGTCCAGATTAATTGAGACTGCTGGTCCTCCTACAGGATCGCCCTTCTCCTCAGCTTCTTCCCTAATTCAGCCACAGGGGTCAGCTGCTTCTGTCTATTAGTTAGGTGCGAATATCTGCATCTGACTTTTTCAGCTGCTTGTTGGGTCTTCCAGAGGACAGTCATGATAGATCCCTTTTTGTGAGTGCTCCATAGCCTCAGTAATAGTGTCAGGCCTTGGGACCTCCCCCTCAGCTGGATCCCACTTTGGGCCTGTTGCTGGACCTGTAATTCTTTCAGATAGGAACAATTATGGGTCAGAGATGTGACTGTGGGATGGCAACCCCATCCCTCACTTGATGTCCTGTCTTCCTGCTGGAGGTGGGCTCTATAAGTTCCCACTCCCCACTGTAGGGCATTTCATCTAAGGTCCCTCCATATGAGTCCTGAGAGTCTCTCACCTCCCAGGTCTCTGGTGCATTCTGGAGAGTCTGCCCAACCTCCTACCTCCCTAGGTTGCCTATTTCTATTCTTTCTGCTGGCCCTCAGGGCTTCAGTCCTTTTCCCCCACCCAATACCAGATCAAGTTCCACTCTTCCCCCCCCACCCTGCCTCTGTCTACTTTCCCTGCCAGACCCCCCCTCTCATGTGATAGCTTTCTTCTTCCTCCCAAGTGGGACTGAGACATCCTCACTTGGGCATTTCAGCTTGTTGGCCTTTTGAGTTCTGTGGACTGTATCTTGGGTATTCTGTACTTTTTTTTTTTTTTTTTTTAACCAGGAAAAATGTTAAGAGATGTCAGAACACTCTTCCCTCTAGAATTTGATTGTCTTTCAAGATTATACATGTAGATGCTTTGCTGAAAGATACATACTTAATTTTGGAAAATCCTCAAAAATAATTCTCTGGGTCCTCTTCTTCCAAGAAGATTGCTTCTAGATTGAAATTATTTGTTTCCAGGATGTATTCTTTTCAGGTTGACAGAGATGTCCTGTCTTGTTTGACTAATTTATACTCCATCATTCTACAAAGGTACTAAGGGAAGGAGGGTGTATTTTCTGATGTGTTCCACATATACATGATACAGAAAAAAATGTTATCTTAAAATATAGATAATACAGGTTGGAGAAATGGCTCAGTGATGAAGAGAATTTACTCCTCTTGCAAAGGACCCTGGTCCCATTCCCTGAACTCACATGATGGCTTAGAACTGCCTGTAAGTCCAGTTCCTGGCTATCTGATATCAACTTCTGGCCTCCATGTGTACCAGGCATACATAGTGTACTTATATATGTGCACACAAAGTATTCATACACATAAACTTAAAAATAATCTTTTATCTCGAAAAACCAAACAAAAATAATCTTTTAAAAATGTAGATAATTACTACTACAAAATCACATATATAAAGAAACACACACACACTAGTTTAGACATTTAAAATGATTTCATTCTGGTTAAATAATTTCTAAATCTGATTAGAAATTGAAGTTAAAGAATTGGCCAGAGTCCCGTGGAAACAGCTCAGTAGGTAGGGCCTTGCTTACTGTGCAGGGATGCTAGTGTGGATCTGTAGCCTCCACATAAAGAATTGGGCTCAGCTGGTCTGGAAGGCAGAGATCTGAGCATCCATGGGGCTTGTCTATAGTAAGACCAGCCAGCTTCAGCGAGAAACCTCGTCTCATAAAGTAAGTAGGGGAATGATAGAAGGTGGCACTGGACGCTACATATGCACGCACACGTGCATTAGCTTGCACACACATAAATACACAAATGCTGAGCTAAGTTTTAAAAATAATTTTTATTGAAAAATTTTCATATAGTGTATTCTTATTATTGACTTAAACCATTGTATTAATAATAATGTTTCTTTTTTTAAGGTTTGAATGACAGCAATGAATTACTTGAAAGGTAAATCTTTTAAGAGTTCATGATTTTAAATGTGTGTGTTAGTATGTGTTATGGAAATTTTGTTGTCCTATGAATGTGTGAACTTGTTTGTTTCCCTTCTGTAGCCTGACTATCCTGACTCACTTTGTAGACCAGGCTGGCCTTGAAGGCATGCACCACCATGCCTGGCCAAATGTAAATTTTTGTATTACACTTTTTGTAATTAAAGAAATATAAATTTCCATTGGGAATTGGTATTTTAGGAAACTGGGGAAGGTTTATATTTGCTCTTAATACAGATGTATAGACTGTAATAGACTATATTGGCTGCATTCTCTTACATTATGTGTTAAGATACAGCAGTTCAGATCCATAGTCCTTGTAATGAGCCATAGCAACGCCATGTGCCCTGTGTGAGCATAGCATCACTATAGTGCTGTTCTTGCCAAAACACAGCACGGCTTAACCATGAGCAGAATGGAGGCGCACCAAGAACCGTTTCATAAGGAGACCAGCAAGGATCTCGCAAAAGCATCAAGGTCATGAAAAAATGCAAAGGTGGAAATTGCTTTAGATTTGAGAAGACAGTTGTCAAGACAACTATACCAATACCAAAGTTGACTCAGGGACATTAATGGGACAGTTAGAACAATATGAATCTGTTCTATAGATTAGTTAATAATAGGCCAGTCCATGATTTTGATCTAAGATGAAAATTATATCAGGTAATCACATTTGCAGAAAACAAGTATGGGTATATTGGAGTTTTGTTACTTTAATTTTTTTATTTTTTTAAATAAAGGTAAGAATAGTGTGATGACATCATAAATACAAACTTTACCTATATGTATAGTTGTGTACCAGTTGAGTGCCATCTGCCCATAGATGCCAAAGAGGGTATCAGACTCCCTGGAATTGGAGTTGTAGATAGTTTTGAGTCACCATGTGGATGCTGGGACTTGAATTGAGTCTTCTGAAAGAGGAGCCAGTGCTCTTAACTGCTGAGACCTCTTGCCAGCCCAAGTTTTCTTTCTTTGTTGCTGTTGTTTAATATGTGTTTGTGGGTATGTGCACATGAGTGCCCACTGAGGCCAGAGGCTTTGGATCTCTGGACCCTGTGGTCATTGTGAGCCACCTGACAGAGGTGCTAGGCTCTTTGGAACAGTGAATGCCTTTTATCACTGAGCCATCTCTCCAGCCCATTTTGCTACTTTCTTAAAGTCTGGAACCATTTCAGATGAACTGTTAAAAATTTTCCTCTGGGCTTAGAGCTCATTTTCTGAGAGCATCTATGAAATCATTATAACTAGGCTTTTCTACTGAGTGATCCCAGAATTATAGAAATAAAGGTAAGAATAGTGTGATGACATCATAAATACAAACTTAAATTATTGAAATTACATTTTCAAGTGGTTCAGAAGATCAGCTCCAGGTGACTGGCTTGACGGATATTGCTGACATCATTGGTGACCTTATAACTAAGAGTGGAGTGTCCAGCCACGAGCTTGGCTTAACAGAATGTCAAGCTAGAAGTATATCCAGGTAATCAATGGAAGTGCATATATGCTAGGCATGGGGCCCTGGGTCTTGTGTATATGTTTATGTACATATAAGCCACATCTATACACTGGGTTGTGTGTGTGTGTGTGTACGTACATACATACATACATATATGGTAAGTACTCTGGGTCAAGTGTGTGTGTACATACATCCATACATATATGGTAAATACACTGGGGGTGTGTGTGTGTGTATACATACGTACGTACATACATACATATACGGTAAATATGCTGGGTCGTGTGTGTGTGTGCTTGAGATGATCTCAGGCCTTGCACATGCACAATTGAATTACACCCCAACCTCTAAAGAATCTAATTCCCTTAAAATAATTGTAGTTCAAGAATATTTAAAATTGGGGCTGGAGAGATGGCTCAGTGGTTAAGAGCACTGACTGCTCTTCCAGAGGTTCTGAGTTCAATTCCCAGCAACCACATGGTGGCTCACAACCATCTGTCATGGGATCTGACGCCCTCTTCTGGGGTGTCTGAAGACAGCTACAGTGTACTCATATACATAAAATAAATCTTTTAAAAAAATCTTAGGGAATTAACATTTAGAAATTTTTCTCTATTAAAATCTCATCATAAAAAGAAAAAGAAAGAGCAGAGCCCACGATCCTTCCTTCCTTTTCAGGATTCAGCGTCCTCCTGACCGAGGCCCCCGTAGAACTGCCGAGGAGAGGAGAGAGATTAAAGCCTGGATGCGAAGGAAGCAGAAGGAGCGAATGTCAGAGTACCTAGGTCAGCTGGCAGAAAGGCGGGGGCGGGAGCGCAACCCCTTCTGCCCCACAAGCAGCCCGGTAAGTCTGTCCAGGAATAGCGCTCTCGTGGTGCGGACAGGTTTGTCTTCCTGGCAGATAGTCAAGAAAAAGATGAGTGTAATTTAGATGCCTTTTTTATTGAGCAGAGAGGAAAGTTAATTAATCACTTCCTGAACAAAGTGTGTTAGTGTAATGTGCAAACTGTGTTCTACTTCATGAATTTAAATACCGTTTTCTCTGTCAGGCTAAGTAAATTAAGGCTCTGTTGTTTTAAACAAAGAGGTTGCCTGGGTGGTGAGTTGGCGTAACTTCATTTTCATTGGGACCCATTGGTGGCTGATGTACTCAGCTAAATAAAACAGTGAGGGGGCTGGTGAGATGGCTCAGTGGGCAAGAGCACCCGACTGCTCTTCTGAAGGTCCAGAGTTCAAATCCCAGCAACCACATGGTGGCTCACAACCATCCGTAACAAGATCTGACTCCCTTTTCTGGTGTGTCTGAAGACAGCTACAGTGTGCTTACATTAATAATAAATAAATCTTAAAAAAACAAAAACAAAAACAAAAACAGTGAGGGTGCTGTTAGTGAGACGCGACATAGATCCATACAAGTAAATACATGGGAAGGAAGCACGTGGTTAACTCACCTCACTCTGGGGCAGAGCCTGTGGCTTTTGGGGTTTTTGTTTTGTTTTTTGTTTTGTTTTGTTTTTATGAGACAGGGTCTCTCTGTGTAGTCCTGGCTGTCCTGGAACTCACTCTGTAGACCAGGCTGGCCTCGAACTCAGAAATCCGCCTGCCTCTGCCTCCTGAGTGCTGGGATTAAAGGCGTGCGCCACCACTGTCCGGCAGCCTGTGCTCTTAATAGAACAGTTCTTTTTAAAATTACTGTGTGCGTGTGCACCATCGCCTGCCTGCATGTGTATATCATGTGTCTGCCTGCACATATGCGTGTGCATCATGTGCCTACGTGGTGCTCACTGCAGGCCAGAAGAGAGGGCATGGGGTCATCTGGCACTGGAGTTCCTGTGCGTAAGCTGCCATGTGGGTGCTAGAAATCAGACCTGGATTCTCTGCATGAGCAGCCAGTACTTGTAACCCCAGAGGCAGCTCAGCCTGTGGAACACTAAGGAACCTTGTAGGCACCGTTGAAACTTTCAAGTCTACTGAAGTATGTAATCAGAATCTTGATGTGTATACGGTAGATGTCTGTGTTCTCCTTCCCACTAACAATGGGCTCTGGCCCACTGTCACTCAGATGTAAAAACACACATAGATTTGTGGGCATTTGTGTAAAAGACAAGTTCTGAGAGTCAGTTTTCTCTTTGTGCCATTTGGGCCCCAGGAATCAAACTTGGGTCTTTAGATTTGGTAGGAAATGCCTTTACTTGCTAAGCCATCTTGCTGGCCCTAACACATACATTTTGAAAATAAATCATGCACTAGGGTTTTGGAAACAAGGGCTCTCTGTTTAGTCCAGGCTAACATAACATTCGTGATCCTGCTGCCTCAGTCACCTAAGTGCTAATTTCATGGTGTTTGAATGTAATATTATACTTTATGCTGAGAGAAAACTTTCTCAGATATAAGTTTTTGCACTTTTGTAAATACCAGAAGAATGTCTAGTGCCTTAATTCTTGGGACTGAACAATAATGAACTAATTGGATATTTCCTGTGCAGTTTTATATGACTTCAAGGCAGATCAGGCAAAGGCAAAAGATGAAGCGTGAGAAAGATAGGTAAGTCCGGAAGCTGTGCCCCCAATAACGCTCTCTAGCTTGCTCGTGCCTTGGGAGTACATAGTAGGCTTCGGTCAGTAAACAGAGTGTTATGGGAGACAACATTGAAGAAAAGAAAAGCTGCCTAGGTATTTGCTTTCAAATAGTACTTGAGTGAATTGCCACTCAGTTCTTATGACCTTTATTTCTGCTGCTTCCCCATACCCAACTTGGATCCATCTGAATGTGTCTGAAATACCTCAGAAGCCAAGCATACAAGTACCTTTATTTTGTTATCATCATCATGTTGGGTCTTTGAGCCTGGATGTCATTATGTATTCAGGCTGACCTCAAAGTAGCTGTCTTCCTGCTTCAGTCTCCGAAATACAGAGATCATAAAGTGTGTGCCACCACACAGGTCTCTGCAGGGACACAGTGGTCCACTGTGCTGTCCACTGATTTTAAGAACTCTGATAAGCCGGGAGGATTTGTAAAGCATATGTTCCTTCTGGAAGGGGACGGGAAAGGGGCTGAGAAAGTGACATGTAATCTCCTGTGTACAGGTTGCAGCTGTCTAAGCACTATAGTCAGCGACTCTCTCAGGCATACAGCCTGATGAATGAACTGCTGTCGGACTCGGCACACATAACTGCACCTGCAGAGAATCCCTTACCTCCCGGACCTTACAGACGGCAGCGGGGCTCCTCTCCAAAGAGGTGAGACAGGGGCTCCTGTGTCCCCGGTTGGCCTTGGACTTGCTGTGTGCTCAGTGATGACCTTGAACATCCGAACCTCCTGCCTGACCAGGACTACACACCCTGTTTGGAAAGTGCTGGGGATCAACCCAGAGCCTTCGACATGGGAGACTTGCACTAAGTCGCATCCCCAGCCCCAAATGCAGCACTTGTGTGTCACAAGTTCAGTGTATTCATCTATGCTACCTGGAGTTATAATGATAAAGGGAAGAAAGAAAGTAGCTCCATAATTATGAACTCTTACAAATTTATAGACTCACCAAGGAAAAGTTAAGAAGTCATTAATGTGTTAAATTTCTAAATAAGCTACAACAAAGCATTTTGCAATACATGAAGTAAGGATGTTTGCTATCTGGTCAGTTGTTTCTTCATTTTCTATTAAGATTAGCTTCTGTAATTTGCCTCTTAATTACTCCCATCCCCCATCTACCTTTTCATTCAGGTAGGAGGATCCCGCCCTCCCTCCCCATCCCCACATCTCTGTTCCCCTCCGACCCTGTCCAGTTAGGCCCATCCAGCTGCACCCGCTGCTGCAGTGCTCTCTAGTGGGTTACATGGGTCCAGCGGGCAGAGGGCTGCAGTGCTCTCTAGTGAGTTAGATGTGGGTCCAGCGGGCAGAGGGCTGCAGTGCTCTCTAGTGGGTTAGATGTGGGTCCAGCGGGCAGAGGGCTGCAGTGCTCTCTAGTGGGTTAGATGTGGGTCTAGTGGGGCAGAGGTGGACTGAGTACAGTGCTGCTCATGCCCCAGTTGTAAAGCACACAGATCTGTTAGTGTTAGAGAGCCAGGGAGTTTTTATTCAGAATATCAAAGTTGTCTTCAATAAAATATGGTAAGTACATAAATAAGCTGCCAAGTATATGGAGATTTGAAATGGGTAGATATTTCTAAAAAATAATATTTGACTTTTTAAAAAAAAAAAAACCAATGATTTTTTTGGTTTTTTGTTTGTTTGCTTGTTTTTTTTTGTTTTTTGAGACAGGGTTTCTCTGTATAGCCCTGGCTGTCCTGGAACTCACTCTGTAGACCAGGCTGGCCTTGAACTCAGAAATCCGCCTGCCTCTGCCTCCCGAGTGCTGGGATTAAAGGCCTGCACCACCACGCCCGGCAAAAATCAATGTTTTACGGCTGAGGTAATACTGCAGTACAGAGTCATTATTTGGAGTTTTAAAAAATACTAAAGTTTTCATAATCGTGTGATATCTATTTCAGAGAGAATGCACATGGACAGAGTTTACCTGTAAATAGACCTGGAGGAGACAGACATATCTCCAGATCAAGCCATCTCTGTAAGGGGCAGCCCCGAGGATCGTCTCAGTTACGAGGTAGGACCTGAAGCTTCCTTGTGATTTGCCTGTGGTCTTGGTAGTCTCCGAGTTATTTTATTAGTAAAAGCCTTAAAAGTCTCAAGAAGAAGTAAAAGCTCTGACTCCAACAAAGAGCACAGTATTAAGAATCGCTTAGCTACCCCAGGATTGGTCTGTGACTTTTGAGATGGGAGTTCTCCTCTGCTGTCTTGCGTGCTCGATTCCCAGTGTGAGCTACCATGCCTGACTCATGGCTGCTCCGTGTCTGAGAAAAAGGCCTTGGATTCCATGGAAGTGTCTGTTTAGCTATGTCCCATTTCAAGCCTTTACCAATACCTTTTTTTTTTAAGTAAAAGATTTATTTTATTTGAATACATTGTTGCTGTCTTCAGACACCCCAGAAGAGGGCTTCAGATCCCATAACAGATGGTTGTGAGCCACCATGTGGTTGCTGGGAATTGAACTCATGTCCTCTGGAAGAGCAGCCAGTGCTCTTAAGCACCGAGGCATCTCTCCCGCCCTGTTATTTATTACCTTGTTACCTTGTATTAGGACTGTGGCCATCGCCCTGCTGTGCTTTTACTAACCTCACTTGCTCCTGCAGTAGCTCACACACCAGTACAAACACTTTCCCAGCTCAGGCCACCGGAGGCCACATCTCTATAGCAGCTCTGTGTGCTCTGTTCCTTATTTGTTCTCCTCCCTTACCCTTGGTGTCTTTGAAGACATCAGCCTTCTAAATGGCTAGGAATGTAGATAGATGCCATTGCACGTGGCTGTAATATGTTCAGTTTTAAATTTATCTTCATTTACAAATGGAAATCAATGTTTAGCTTGCTGTAGTTAGTCCAAGACCTCTCATGGTTCATATTAGACTAATTCTTTGACTCTACCAACATCTTGGTCATCATCTTTGTATTGGCCCTTACATGGGACAAATGAGATACTTGAATAACTACCTGAAAATGGCTGGTTAGCTTTTATTTTTTCTTCTTAAACATAGTTATAATTAAACAGATAATTGTTTAACAATGTTAACAGGAAAGTATTACAGCATATATACCCTGTCAAATGACCAAATGTCTGGTTATTATCTTTGTTAACCTGTTACTCTGTTTTTAAAAAAAAAGTCTAGGTTTTAGAATCTTCCAGCTCCACTACCTTCTTTGGGCCTTTAGATATATTATTAAAACCTAATTCTCAAATCTGGTGTGAAAGTGTACACTCAAAATCCCAGCACTTGGAATACAAATATGAAAGCATCATCAGTTAAATATAAATAGTAAAGATGGTGACTCACACCTTTAATCTCAGCAGTCTGGATGGAGGCAAGTGGTTCTGTGTGACTTCGAGGTCAGCCTGGCTCTACAGAACAAGTTCCAGGACAGCCAAGGGTTCGGTTACAGAGAAACCTTGTCTCAAAGAACAACAAAGCTCTCCTAGTGAGCCGGGCAGTGGTGGCACACGCCTTTAATCCCAGCCTGATCTACAGAGTGAGTTCCAGAACAGCCAGGGCTACACAGAGAAACCCTGTCTCAAAAAAAAAGCTCTCCTGGTGGTGGGATACACCTGGAAATCCCACCTGCTTGAGAGGTTAAGGCCAGAGGACCACTTAAGCTCAGGAGTTCAAGATTAGCCTAGGCAACATACTGAGATCCTGTCTTAGTAAGTAGACGATAGGTTAATAAATTACTTTTAGAACTGTCTGCTAGCTGGATGGATGGCTCAGCAGGTGAAGGTGCCTCCTGCCAAGCCCCGTGACCCGAGTGAAGGTGGAGAAGAGAGCAGATTCCTACAGGCTGTCCAACATAATGGTTTTAAAAGTTACTAAGTATTTTAAGTACAACATAAAGTCAATAGTTGTTACTAGCCTTTGAGATTATGAAGCCTTAAATTTTATCATGGCATTTTAAAGATTATTAAGTTGCTGTTTTATCTAGGACTTTACTGCTAACAGGCTTCTGTCTGTGGCTTTGTAGCTGCCAGAGTCATCCTCTAAGGACACCAAGTTCAATAAACATAGTTTTCCTCTTCCTTTAAAGGCCTGCATTTTTGTTTCAGATGAGCTGAGTTTATTGGGTGATTGTAGATGTCATCAAGGTGACAGTTGAGATTAACCGTCACACGTCCTACAGAACCTGATGGTACCTGTGAGGATGTAGGCAGGCATCCTGTCTCTGAGAGTCAGAAATTGACTGTAAACCCTAAGTGGCACCGGCAGGGCCAGCGACACGGTTTGCAGGATGCGTAGGCAATGGGCTGTCAGTTCAGGCTCCTCAGGCTAGATTGTGGACTTTGGCGCTCTATGTTGTCTAAATACTAAAGATCATTGTCTACTGACCTTAAATACAGAAGACTCATGACTTGATGTCTAGGTAGGGTTTTTTTTTAATTATTTTATTATGTGTATGAGTGTTTTGCATGCATGTATGTCTATGTACCATGTGATGCAGGGCTCACTGAGGTCATGTGCTTTAGAAGAGCAGCAAGTGCTCTTACCTGCTGAGCCCTCTCTGTAGTCCCATGGTGGGCGTTCCTGTTGACTTAGCACCTTTCACATTGGAAAGCATTCATTGACACATGCATGGACAAAGTATCACGATGAAGCCCTTCCTGGTGGTGCACACCTTTAATCCCAGCACTTGGGAGGCAGAGGTAAGCAGATCTCTGTGAGTTTGAGGCCAGCCTGGTCTACAGATTGAGACCCTGTCTCAAACAAAACAAAAATTATCAAGATAAATAGATATCACAAGCAGGTGATAAGCAAAGGACAGAAAGTAATGTTTTTCTAACATAAAATAGACTTCAAGTCAGAAATTTTATATGAAACAGAGAAGTTCATCACTTAATGATAAAGGGCTCGGTTTGTCAGGAAGGCAAAAACAAGTAAGTGTATGTACGTGAATTGTACAGCAAATACAGATACACACAGCAAATACTCAGGGGCCCAGAGGGAGAACCAGACAAGTGGGCAACACTCCAGGGAGCTGTGTGGGCTGCTTACTGCTGCTTGGTTTTGACTCCATGGTGCTGGGATTTAACACAGGGCTGCTACAGCTCCCTGCTGCCGAGCTGTTCCAGGCCCTAGCAAGTATTATTTATTACCACAACAAAAACTGAAAATAAAGTACACTATATTCTTGTAGATCAAAGAAATCAAAAGGAAACTGGAAAAACAGTACACCAAGACTGATAGGACACAGAGAATTGGCTCTGCTGAAGCAATGATGCCTATGTGTAATATATACCCTGAAGAACAGATCCTTCACAGCGGAGGAAGGGATAGCATAGCAGAGAATAGAAAGACATTAATAAATATAAAAGTTCAAAACAGAATTGACAACTCTTAGCTGGGTTAATACAAAAAGACTAGCCAGGCAGTGATGGCACACACGTTTAATCCCAGCACTCGGGCGACAGAAGCAGGTGATGTCTGAGATGGAGGCCAGACTGTTCTACAGAGCAGTTAGTTCCACGACAGCCAGGGTTGTTACCTAGAAAAACCAACCAACCAACCAACCAACCAAACCTCCTCAAATGTTTTAAGATCAGAAATAAGAGGAGTCTCGAGGGAGTGTTGTGGGCAGTTACATGCAATCAGATTTGATGATTGGAAACAGAGAACTCTGTAGAAAAAACACAACCTACCAAGCTGCGTCAGTGAGAAACGTGCGGGTGGCAGAAGTGTTCATCACGGAGGAATCATCACAGATGTCCCTGAATACAAACTAGACAATGACGACACAGTCATCTGTAGGGAGAAGCTCCTACGCAGGTGTAAAAGCATTCACCTCTCAAAAGTCTTTGTCAACGAGCTGAGGCAGGAGTTCCGTCAGAGAGTGAGGTGGGAATTCTGGGAAACAGGCATGAGAAATTGGCCAGTAGTGCTGAAGGAGACGGAAGCATGAAACTGAGAAGGTAGCTAGCCACATGGCACTCAGAGAGTAAACAGAGGTTGTTCCCGGAGCGCTGAGGAGACAGGTACATAAACCTGAGAGTGGTAACTAACCACTAAAACAGAGCCAAAGCTATTGGCCTAAGCATTTATTAATAATTAGCCTCAGAGTCCTCAGAGTTCTGGGAACAGTCATGGGAAGGAAAGAACAGGAAATGCGGACTAGAGCACAAAGGATACAACGCATCAGATGTGTAGCTGGACAGACACCCCCCAAAGAGTTGATCGACAGCAGTGGGGCCCTCAATAGTGTGTTGGGTTCAGTTTTGCAGAATGGGTTGCAAGTAGCAAAGAATGGATAACTGTCACCTGGTGAATTGTTTATTGGATTTATTGTACCATAGTACTAACCCATTTTATTATGAGTATGTTGTCACCATAGTAACCACTCTACCATGTGTGTGTATTTTCATAATCAATGTCAAATTTATCATAAAAATTAAAGCTTTGATCACACTAAAGGTAGGAAAATTCTATACACTGTTTCACAGAAATATATGTTGTACTCTTTCAAGATTTCATTGGCCAAATAAATCAAAGAGAAAGTCATGATCCAAAGAGAAGGAAACTATAGGGTCATCCTGGGTAAAATCAGGATGAAAGACAGCTATTGTCTCATGGTCTATGGAGTCACTGTGGATATCCGCAGTTCTCAGGCTAGGGAGCATGACCCCTCACAGGTGTTGCCTAAGACCTTACATCAAAAAATTCATAACAGTAGCAAAATTACAGTTATGAAATAACAAGATAATTTTATGGTTGGGGTTACAGCACTAAGAAAGTTGAGCATCACTGGTTTATATCATCTTCCCGGATGTCAGTAATTATGTTTATCGCACCGAACATGGCATCTTACGACGCCTAGATAACAAGTTAACTATGGCAGACATGGGGTGGGATTGCATGGTGTTTACAGCCTATGCTGATCTCGGATTCCTATCCTGAGCACAAAGGAATGGCCTGGCTGCCCACATTCCCTTTGTTTCTGTCTTGAGAGCAGCCCACCCTAATGGTTAGAAGTTGACTCTCCACCTGGTGCCTTCACCCCCCATCCCCCTGCCTCTCATTGTTTTGAGAAAAGGTCTACTCACTAGCTGTTGTTGCTCTAGAGTTGAAATCACCATTACTTTCAAATCAAAAGAGGTGGTGAGAATTGGGTGTCGGAGTCCCCTCCAGACCTGGGCCTTGGCTGGCAGGTCAGTCAGTCAGCTAGCTCTGGGTGTACCGTTTCCCTCGACAGGCTCCCAGCCTCCCTGTCAGAGCCAGAAGCCTCTGAGAAGCCGTGGGGCTGCTGGCGTGGGTCCTCCAGTGCAGCAGGCGTGCAGAGAGGATGAGAGGGAAGAGATGGTGGTGAGTCCCTGGACGCTGCCCTCGGAAATCCACAGGATTCTTCACGGCAGGCCCGAGTCCCTCCTACAGGTAACGGCGGCTCTGCGCCCCGCAGTCGTCTTTGTGTGTATACATGCTTATTCTGCTTGAGGCAGGAGCTCACGGCCTCTGTTGGGGGTTGCTTGCTTTTCCATTTTCTTTCAGCCCAGTGATAAATTTCCAACATTTTCTAGTGCCTTTCCCAAAATAAGTATCTTATTGTCTTATCTGGGTTTCTAAACCCTCTGTGTCTGACTTCACCATTCCATGGAGTCTTTCCGTTTCCCTCCTTTTTTCTGCTCAGTTTGGATCTGAGTGTGTGGTGTGTACGTGCACACATGGCACAGACCCTTAATCTAGCTCCTTGAGACATTGGTTACTGAACCTGGAGCTCAGTGTCTCTGTGCTACATTGGCAGGCTAGCAAGTCCCCATGTTCATCCGGGTGCCAGCAGCCACATGTGTGTTCTCCGTGGGTACTAAGGTCTAAGCACAGCTCTTCATACCGAGCAGTGAGCACTCCTACCGCTGAGTGCTCTCTCACCCTGGGTTGCTACCCCACAACCCACTTTGAGAAGTGCAGACAAGCGTCAAACACGATAGAAAGTTGGGTTATGCTTGAACCTGTGATCCTCCGGCCTCCATTTTGGAGTGCTAGAATTATAGGCATGCCTAACCTGCTATGGCCAGCTCCTAGGGCTTCAGTCTATCAGTATTCAGCAGATAGGCTAGCATTTCACTCTCACAATTCTCCCCAACTTACATTGTTATAACTAAAAAGAAAGTACAGAATACAGATCAAACCCCATGTTGATCTGCCCATCAGATCTGATGCCCACATGTGTGTCATGTGACAGCTCCTGCCAGTGCACCCACGTTCCCACATGCCCTGTACCTCTTTGATGGACCACAGCTGCTTCTCCAATCCCACAGGACATGTCGCCAGCTGACGAGGAAGAGCCCGAGCCCCCTCTTTTGGCGGGTGGCATGGACAGCGTGTCTGAGAGCACAGGCAGCATCCTGAGCAAACTTGATTGGAAAGCTGTTGAAGACATGGTGGCCAGCGTGGAGGATAAGAACCTGTCTGTGCACTGGGCCTTGGACCAGTAGGACCTGCATGACATTCTCTTTCCCAGCACTGGCCAGAGTCTCACTGTTGTGGCCCTCAGAGTTCTGTGGGTCTAAGACTGCGAAATAATGAAAGAATTTATATCCTGCAGCCATAGGCTTCTCTGGGTTAACCATTCATTCCAAGATGGAAAGTAAACATGAATCAGTAATGTTGCCTTTATGAGAAAGGTTGTTTAACTAGAGAAAAAGTATTACGTTTTGCATATCTGATTCATTTTAAATACTTGTCAAGCCAGGTTTTCACAACATTTAAATTACTTCAAATAAAAATTGTATCTGCTACTTCCTTGCCCACAGTCTGTGTTTCCAGAAACTCCTTACCAGGGACCCTCCTGTTGGAAGGAGGAAGTCAGTCTCTACTTTCTAGCTCAGTTTAAAATCCTGCAGTTGATCGGAGCAGGCTCTGGCCGAGGAGTGACAGGAACCAGTCCTTTCATAACGACCCTGGATTTGCATCCAGGCCAGATTGTCCTGTGCTCTGTCTGGCCTGGTAGGTTTGGGGGAAGTCAGGTGAGAGTGTGGGAATCCTGGTTATTCCTCACTAATCTTGTGTTTATTGTGTGTGCTTGGGCATACTGTAGCTCCTGTGTGAGGTTACAAAACAGCTTGCACGGATTGGTCTTCTGGCATGTAGGTCCCAGGGCTTCACTTTGAGCCATCAGGCTAAGCAGCAAGCACCTTCTCCCTGCAGAGCCACCTCACTCCTACAGTGATCATCTTAACCCTGGGAAAATCACAGGGTTGAGGCATGTTAGTTTTGGTGGTCATTTTCAGAGAAATGACTAAAACCCTTGTCATTTGGAGTGGTGTTATCCGAGAAGGCTCTGAACTATCCCTGCCCCTACCTCTGTGGTATTAGAGGCTTTCCATGTTATTCAACTACAGAGTATCATTTAACCTAGAGACAGAACCAACCAGTTTTACTCTTACAGTCTCTTAGAGGTGCATGCTTCCAGTTTTCATAAGATGAGGATGTCGTGTCTGCCTACTGTGTGCAAGGCACTGGCTGTGATCCCCAGCACCACAGAATAAAACTGTAAAGAAACACTAAAATGTTTCTGTTTCCCCACCCCCTCCATTTTTGGGGGGTGGTAGTGATAAGATTAATCCCAGGTCAGGCCAGAGGGATCGGAGGACGGTAGCTCCCAGCTCAGCTGGCTGGCTGAGCAGTCACCTCACCTCGCCAGGGTCTGACCTTGTACCTCTCACTCTGGCACGTGTGACTCGTGATGACTCTGCTTTTGATTGCAGGTTGGGTCTTGGGCTGTGTTTCTTTCTACACCTCGTTCCACTGTCAGCCACAGTTCATGGAAAACCCCTTCTTCCTGCACCTTCCCAGCTTCCTCATCCCTGTTTCCTTTCACTCGCTCAACCTTCCATAGCTTACCACTCCCTGTCATCTCTGGGCCCCAACATGGCTGTCTTTCTCCTTCAGCTGGTTCACCCGTGTCAATACTTAATCCACACCTCCTTACTGCCCTCCTCCCACCTTAACTGTTAACTAAAGGCTGAGAACACGGTAAAGACATATGCAACTGGACATCCATCCAGAGATTAACGTTACTACAGTAGTAGCTGGTGACTTTGGTAATCCTGTCACCACTGACAGGTCTTCCCAGCAACAAAACAGAGCTCGTGTGACTTTATCCAGAATAGACGACATTAGGACACAAGGCACGTCTCAACAAATACAGGAAAATGGAAATGATTCTATCTTACCCAGTTGAAATGGGAAAAGACTACAAATAAATACCCAGAGAAACCCTAAAAAGCACAAACTCATGGAGAGGAAGCAACACAATTTGAATAGTGACCAAGTCTTTCAAGAAATCAAGAAACAAAACAATTCTTTGAGTCAAATGAAAATGAAAATACACATACCCTAACCTGTGGCATCCACTGAAAGTTTCCAGAAAAGAAATTTATAGTTGTAGGTGATTGCATTAGGAAATTAGAGATCTCAAATACAATGACATACCTTAAAGCTCTGGAAGAAGGGCTGTCTGCTTGGCTCAGTGGGCAGGACACTTGCCACCAAACCTGACAACCTGAGTTTGGTTCCCAGGACTTAAATAGTGAAAGGAGAGTTGACTTCCACAAGCTGTCCTCTGGCTTACACACACACACACACACGAGTTTTAAAATATAAAACATTTTTAAAGCCCTGAAGAAACTAGAAGAAACACAACTCAAAATAATAAAGGGTGGGGCTGGAGAAATGGCTCAGTGGTTAAGAGCTCTGAGTCCTGAGGTCCTGAGTTCAATTCCCAGCAACCACATGGAGCCTCACCAACCATTTGCAATGGGATCTGGCGCCCTCTTCTGGTGTGTCTTTAGACAGCAACAGTGTACTCACATACATAAAATAAATAAATCTTAAAAAAAAAAAGCCGTGCATGACAAAATTAGAGCCAACAATGACATTAAATGGGGAAAACAAAGCAGTTGCTGTTCTCAGTCTTCACTGTAGCAGTAAGGTAAAAGGAAAAAGGCTTCAAGTAGGAAAGGGCCTTGTGGGACTGAGCAACTGCTAGATCCTTGGACTTGCATTTACAGCTGCTGCTGACTGTAAGTCATCAACAAATTCCCTTACTATACAGAGACTACCCAGAAGTTCTGTGACTCTAGAGAACCCTGACTAATACAGTCAAATATTCCCTGTTTGCGTTGGACATGACCCCAAATCAAAAACACCCTCAAGACTCCAGCAGAAGACAAGCTCTGGTGAACACTTTGAGCCGAGTAGCAGGACATGAACTTACCTGTATCTCTTGAGTGCTAGTTAGGTTTCTATCGGGGCAAAGGCACTGACCAAGAGCAGCCCAGGGAGGAAAGGCTAGAGTTTACGTCACCACTTCCAGCTGGTCATAAAGGGAAGTCAGGGTGGAACTCGGGGCCGCCGGAGGCCAGAAGTAAAGCAGAGAGTATGGGGGAACGCTGCCTACTAGCTTGCTCCTCATAACTCCCAACCTTCATATACAATCCCGGACCATCTGCTCTGCTCACCCACAGTGAGCTGGGCCCTCCCACAGTAACCATCAATCAAGAAAACTCTCCACAGATTTCCCTACAGGCCAGCCTGATGGAGACAATTCCTTTCCCCACATGTGTCTAGGTTTGTCTTGAGTTGACAAAACCAACCAACCCACTTTCTTTCCTGTTTTTCCCTTTTTAATTATTTTTTGAGTCAGGCTATGCACCCCCCAACATCCCCACCCCACTGCTAAATGTCCGAGAGCTTGCCATGTAGAGCAGGCTGGCTCTAAACTCACAGAGATCCTCCTGCCTCAGCCTCTGAGTACTGGGACTAAAGACATGCCACACCACAACCAGCCTCAGACAGGCTAGCATACAGCCAAGGCAGGCCTTGAACTCTCATCTGCTTTTACATCCCAAGTGCTAAGACTCCAGGCCCCAGTACCATACATGGCAAAAAGAAAAGAAAACCAGTGTGTTTTTCAAAGTATCGGTAATGAACTTGCTCCTTAAGAAACAGAAAAAAAAAAAAAAAAAAAAAAAAACAACCACACATTCATAACAGCTTAAAATATACCTAGGTGAGAGACCTAACACTGAAAACTTTAAAACACTGAAGAAAGAATGTGAAGAAACTACTAGATGGGAAGACACCGCATTGACAAAATTGGCAGACTATTCTGGAAATGGCCAAATTATTTGTATTAGGATCTAGAAGAAGAGAGTTAATGGGATGAATACAAGCACACACACACACACACACACACACACACACAGAGGCACATGCGCACACACACACACCTGTGTGAATTTGTTAGTTCAGATTTAAAATGGTAACTTACAGCTAAATCATAGCAGAGATGCTGAGAGCCTGGTAGATGGTTGGTCCTTGAGGCTGAATTCCTCAGCAGTCAGTAGTCACATCATAGCTGTTCGTACAGGGTGAGGGTGATCACCAGTAGCTACTCAGTGCACAAGGCAAGATGCCTCAGAAATCGGTTTTGGCGCCTGAGGCCAGGAAGTCTCCCTGAGAGCCACTGGTCCATTTTTCCAGGATGGAAGCCTAGGAACAGTGGTTCTGCTGTTAGTGAATGAGCAGTGGCAGCAGCAGGGCGAATCAACTCCAGGGGAGAGGAAGGCCACACCATTGCAAATGGAGACCATCCCCCTTCTGCCACACTGCCTTTACCTGGGCTGCTAATGGAAGGTGCGGTCTGCCGTCCAGGTGGGTCTTCCCCATCAATCAAGACAGGTAAGGCTACCTATTCAGGTGATTCTAATTTGTGGCAAGGCAATCTTTTTTTGTTTGTTTTTTTGTTTTGGGTTTTCAAGACAGGGTTTCTATGTATAGCCCTGGTTATCCTGGAACTCACTTTATAGACCAGGCTGGCTTTGAACTCAGAAGTCCACCTGCCTCTGCCTCCCAAGTGCTGGGATTAAAGGCCACCACGTGCCACCACGTGGTGGCACGCCTGGCAAAATGCTCGTTGACTTTCTTTCTTTTTTCTTTTCCAGAGCTGAGGACTGAAATCAACTATATATTACTGAAAGTGACCCAGAAATTCAATGCAATCCTCATCAAAATTTTGACATTTTTCTTAAGAATAGAAAAAAAATGTAAACATTCATTTGCATTTAAGATCTTAAAGAACCCAAAATAAGCCAAGCAATCCTGAGGAGAAAGAGAAAGAGGTGTCACCCTGATCTCTTCACTACAGAGACATAACAAGACCAGAGTGCTACAGTCACAAAAATGAACACATGGGCCGCTGGGGTAGAGGAAAGGAGCAGAATGTCCCACTTAGCCACAGCCTCCTGAGTTTTGACAAAGGTTTAAAAAATATACATTGTTAGGAAAAAAAAAAAAAAACCAAATCAAACAAACCAGCCTTTTCAATAAATGGTACCAGAAACCTGACTCACCATATGTAGAAGTGTAAGACCCCCTTTCGGGGACCCCCACTCTAGTCTCTCTCGGGAGAGAGACCACACCCAAAGAAACATGAGAATCCTTCTTGCTGCAAACACATGAGGCAGTTTAATGGCGGAGCTCCGGGTCAAAACTTATCTCACACAGGAGACAGTGGATTCGACCCGAGGCTCGAAAGCTAGGGGTTTTTATGGGGTAAAGGGCTTAGGCGTGGGGAATTCAGCATAGCGACACACTATTGGCTTATTCAAACATCAGCAAAAGAATACATGCAGGTCAGGGTGTCAGAGTTCTGTTGACTCAGTTCAAATAGCCCTGTTATGTCCTCACATTCCTCTTTATCTTTATGGTCAAGCTGTTCTCAGGAATGTTTTAACTATGGGGCATGCCCGGGTTTGTTTTTCTTTGTTCTCAGCCCCAGGCAGCCTCTAGGCTCACAAACAGCCAGGAATTTCTGAGTACTTTATATGACTTACAGGTCTTAAAATTTCATCTTTCTTTCATTCCCCTCTTCTTTTACTGAATAATTCTAATCTTAGAATTTTAGAAGTCTATATCTCTATGTAGAGAATAGAAATCATATTCTTCTTCTATCTTAACTATAGGTTGGTATTGACGCTGGAGGACCATAAGCTGTACTGCATTTACTCTATCTTTAACATGGGAACAAAAACAGAATAAGAAGGGACAGTAAACAGGACTAAGCAGGGACCCTTCTAGTGAGGCTTGAGGGTCTGGGCATGATGTAGGTGCACGTAGATCAGATCTCTGGCTGGAACTGGTGAGATGTCTTTGGGGTACCTGGCTCGTTCGCTGTAGCCAGTTGTGACCAGACTTTTTTCCGTACCACCTGTAAGTCTTTTAACTTAGCATACAGATCATTATTATAACAACATGTAGGTTTAAACACATCATTTAAGACAGTTATGGGCATGGGAGCCCCATAAATGATCTCAAAAAGAGTAAGACTCAATCAAGAGGGAGTATTTCCAGTTCTAAATAGGGCAAGGGGAAGAGCACCAAGTCTGTGCCAGTCTCCATGGTTAATTTTGTCAAGGTCTCTTTTAGGGTTCTATTCATTCTTTCTATTTGTCCTGAGTTCTGAGGTCTGTACACACAATGTAATTTTCATCTGACCTCTAAATACTTGGCCATGCCCTGACTTACCTGGGCAACAAAGGCATGTCCGTTATCTGACACTATTGCTTTTGGCACTCCGAATCTTGGAAAAATTTTTTTCAGTAATCTTCTTGATGACTATCTGAGCAGTCTTATTTTTACAGGGAAAAGCTTTTATCCATCTTGAGAATGTTCACAAAAACCAGAAGGTATTCATACACATATTTTTTTCAGTAAAGTCTATTTTCCAGTCGACACCAGGTCTGTCTTTTTAGTGTCTTTTCCCTAGTTATAGTGTGGCAGACATTGACTCTTTGGTAGGGCACACACTTGTGCAGCACCTGTTCCACAAGGTGTTTTAAGCCTGGTACATTTTACTTAGGCTTGGGGAATGTCTGGATGAGCTTGCTTACCCCTAAATGAGTCCACTGATGCATCTGTTTGAGCACAGCTTCTGCTTGTCTTTTATGGGAAGCCACATGTGCCATTGCAGGGTGGCACTGGCTACCGCTGGCCACCATGCATACATAGGCAGTAAAGTTTTTTTGCCAAGATGAGGTTTTGAGAATTAACCAATCAGATGAGAGACAAGTTAACCAATCAGATGAGAGACAAGTTAACCAATCAGATGTGAAACATGCAAATGAAGTGGTAAGCATAACCCATGCATAACCAATCCGGGTGTGAGACACGCCTCTCCTAGGCCTATATAAGCAGCACCAGTTCTGGGCTTGGGGTCTCCTCTTCGCCTCTGCAATCAAGCTCTCCCAATAAACATATGCAGAAGGATCCTGTTGTGGTATCGTTCTTGCTGGCGAGTCAGGCGCACACAAGAGTCTTTGTGGCAGGATTTTCTTTCCCTGGAAGTGTATCACAGTCTCTTATTTTTTGTTGAACTGGTGACTGGAATCTTTGGAAATAAGAGATAAGTCCTTTGTTGTGTAGGCAAACTTGGGCTCTGCTGCCAGTCTGTGAACCAGGTAACATCTGCACCCTCCAGTAACTGGTCCATCAGATCTCCATGTCACCTATGTGTCTCAGCAAGAACCTGCTGAAAGTCTGGGTCTGGGAGCAGGGTAGCTGAGTTCAGACTTGGGAGGCAAAAGTGACTCTATCAGAATTGAACAACAGAGTCTTGTAATGAGTCACCTGAGCCTTAGTCAGCCATCGGTCAGGGGGGCTGACAGACCACACTTTCTAGGGCATGTGCCAAGTTTTGTCCCAGAGTCAATTTATCTGCGTCCTTGACCAGAAGCCACTATGTGCAGACAAGCAGGCCATCTTACAGCCACAAGGTCTAATTTTTTAGAAGTATGCCATAGGTCTCTTCTAGCGTCCCAATCTCTGAGTAAGAACCTCTTTGGCAATACCTTTGTTCTCAGTCACATCTAGGAGGCCCAAAGCTGGGGACGACATTAGGGCAGTCTTAATGGCATCCAAGGCCTGTTGTTCTTTATTTCTAAAGGCTGTTTATCTCTTTAATTCAGCAAAACCTGGAATCCACAATCTGCAAAAGACCGAAGTGCCCAGAAACCTTTCTAGCTTGTTTTGAACTGGTCGGTGGGGGAATATGAAACACAATCACTTTTCTAGCTGCTTCAACAGGTAGACCACTGGCCTCTTCCAAGGACTCAGCTTCTGTGTTAGCATCCCTTTTGCTATCTCTTCACTTTTAGCCACAAACAGGTGGAAGGGTTTGGTCATGAGGGGGGCTCCTCTTCTTTTTGTTGGGGCAGTCTCTCACCCAGTGCCTTTTTTCTTTACAGTAAACACATTGATCTTTAGCCAAAAGCTTTCTGTAGTTGTCAGGTACTATCTAAGTTCTCTAGTTTCTCTGACTATTGTGGCCAGCATTTTTTCTTATTCCTTTGGATGTTATCTAATTATCACGTCCATATCCTGTCACTCATCTTTTCTCATAGTTCACCTCTACCCTGGTTTATCTTTCTGTCTCATAGCACATCTCTGATTCTGACTCTGGTCTCTGTCTTTGTCAGCCTCATGTTTCTTCAACTCTTCTTTTTGCCTGTCTCTTACTTACTGGTTCCTCTTCTAAATATTTCTCATTCAGGGTATCTCTCTCATCTCAAACCTCTCTAATCTCCTTCATCTCTATTTCCACCTCTTCTCACTGTTAACCTCTCTATTTGCCACTGTCATCCATCTCTCCTGAGTCTGCTGAAGCTTTGCTCTTAGCTCACTTCTTTGCAGACCTTCCTTCGTTTCTCCTCCTCTGCACTTTATCGACTTATGCTAACTTTCTTACCAACTTACCCTGTCCTTCTTCTAACTTCTGTAACTTCCTATTACCTTGGTCAGATTGTTGGGGCTCTTTTTAGCCCCACAAAGACAAGACCCCCATCAGAGCCTGGCGGTTAGACTTGCAGGTGCTCCTTACCTTGGACAGGAGAAGCCCCAAGTGGGTGGATGCCTCGCTCACTGGAGCTTGGAACAGACTCACTGTCGGCAGCTCAGGGCAGAGCCACCCTAGAAGAGAAAACACGTGGGGCAGGGAAGGGAATGCAGCTCTCACAGCTGGCTGTACCGGGCCACTGATATCTCAAAGTGAAAGCACTTTTTCTGTTAACAAGAGACAGGATGCAGAGGAAGGGGGAAAGGGCCGGCCACTCTCACAGTGTCCTCCTCTTCTTTTTGTTCGTCCATCCTGCGGAGGCAGGGCTTGGGGTCAGGGTGGGGGAGGTCAGCTCAGGGCACGAGCTCCTGGGAGCGGGAGGAACTAGCGGGGCCCTGGGGGGGTAGGCAGACACTTGGGGAGGGGGAGAAAGGCGTGGGAGGCGGCGACTCTTGTCGGCTCCTCCCTAGCTGCGGCAGGCATCGCAGCTGCTCTAGGGAGCCAGGTGGGGTGGCGTGGGGGCCCTGCGGGTCTCATCCCTCTTTCTTTCTTTCTTTCTTTCTTTCTTTCTTTCTTTCTTTCTTTCTTTCTTTCTTTCTCTCTCTCTCTCTCTCTCTCTCTCTTCTTCCTTCCTTCCTTCCTTCCTTCCTTCCTTCCTTTCTTTCTTTCTTTCTTTCTTTCTTTCTTTCTTTCTTTCTTTCTTTCTTTTTTTGCCTGTTCAGTGGGTGGCGAAGTGCATGGCAGTGGTGGGGTGGGCGTCCCGGGGGAAACCTCATGCCCCACTGGCCGTGGTTTTTCCCATGGCGCTGGGACCGACGGGTTGTGCGCCAGCACAGCTGGCTGCCAGGACCGCCAGTTGGCCTCTGGCCACTGAAGTCAGAAGTCCCCAGTCTGGCCCCGCGGCTGGTCTTGGAGCTCTGCCAGCACTGCCAGGTCTGAGTGGCCAGGGGTGCGCACAGGGGAGCAGGCCCGTCCACGGGGGGCGGGGGGGGGGGGAAGCATCGCCAAGTTGTTTTCCTTAACCATCACTGACAAATTCTGTCCTAACGTCAGTCCAAGTCCACAGTCAGAGACAAAGGGTTGACACAGTCTGTCCCATGACGAAAACCACAAACAGAAATAAGACAGCAACAGAGAAAAAAGACACCAGTATATCTAAGCACACTCATTCACTCCCTTTCTGGCAGAAAAAGCACCTTATCTTCCTCACTCTGCCAGATGACAGTCAGACCTTTTTGACTGTCCCTCACCCTAGGTACTTCCTCCAGGCTCACCCTTGGAACGTCTTCCAGGGTCCCAGCCTGTGGGGCCTTAGGATGTCTCTCTCCCGCAGCCACTAGGTCCTCATGGTCCACAGTAGCAGCTGCCAGAATACAGAATACCAGAACTGGAAACCCAGGCAGGACTTGAACCCACCAGGCGGGACTCGAACCCACAATCCCAGAACTGAAAAACCAAGACACAAGGTAGGACTCGAACCCACAATCTCAGAACTGAAAAACCAAGACACAAACTCAGTGGCACCACACTTAGACACTTAGACAACAGACAATATACAAGACTCACACAATATACCTCCAAGGGGTACTCTCAGGTTTCTGGGTGCCCCCAAATCCCGGACAAGCACCCAAGATGTAAGGCCCCCTTTCAGAGACCCCCCACTCTAGTCTCGGGAGAGAGACCACACCCAAAGAAACATGAGAATCCTTCTTGTTGCAAACACATGAGGCAGTTTAATGGCGGAGCTCCGGGTCGAAACTTATCTCACACAGGAGACAGTGGATTCGACCCGAGGCTCAAAAGCTAGGGGTTTTTATGGGGTAAAGGGCTTAGGCATGGGGAATTCAGCATAGCGACACACTATTGGCTTATTCAAACATCAGCAAAAGAATATGTGCAGGTCAGGGTGTCAGAGTTCTGTGAATTGCTGACTCAGTTCAGATAGCCCTGTACATGAGGAAAGTTGCCCGTCTCTGGATACCGCAGTACTGTGTGACAGTAACTGCTAAATGACCTAGGGCGAACTCTATAAAAGAGGCCAGCCAAAAAACGAATTAATAAACCTCAGCGAGGTGTAAGTGCTGATCAATGAGCGTTGAGTCTCTTACATCCCAGTGCAATGGATCCACAAATCCATGGGATGCAATAACAGAGAACTCAAATGCCATTTTAGTCTTAAGCATGAACAGCCAAATTTCAGGGGAAGCCCCTTGTTCAATGGCTGCAAGTGCTTGAGCAATAATGACCTTGTCACGGTTTTGTTGGGTTCTGAGCTTAACACAAACAAACAAACAAAAACAAGGGAAAGAAAATGTCACAACAAAACCCATTCTTATGTACGACAACCCCAAAACCAAAATGTTAAAAAAGAAAACACATCGCTATGCCTAGAAAATAAACAGAAGAAGCCCTCCTCACATCTCTATCAGGTCGTTTGCCTCGTGATGAACAGTTTCAGCTCTGACTGGGGGCCAGCTAAGAGTTGAACATAAACTGTTTCCCATTTCCTGAGCGAGTTCGACCCACGGATCACAGAGGAAGCAGTTCTGAGCTTCTCTCGGACCCTCGCTGGGCACTGACACAGGGGAGCAGCTGCTTCTCCTGCTAAGCCCACTAGGTGAGCCTTTTCCCGTGGATGTGTGGAGTGCTGTACTCAGCAGGTGCATTCTGAGCACAGATTTGGGACTGTTGGCAGCAAGTTTGATGAACACAGATCTAGGCTACAATATGTTACCCACGCCTGCTTTCTTAGCAATAAAGCTGTTTGACTACAGTTTAACATTTCTAATCAGAATACCAAGAAATACTCAGATTGCTCTGATAGTTAAACCTGAACACATGATGGGTGTTGGTTGTGACTTGGGCTCAAGCCAAGTGACAAGTGAGAATTCCTTCTGTTGACGATGAAGTGTTTCTTTCATATATTACTATATATGAGGAGCAACCAGAGAAAGAGAAAAGATACTTCAAAATTTAAAATATTGCTGAAATTTAAATCAAAAGATTATATGATTAATTCACTATATAAAGTCCAGGATTTATACACTGTAAGTTTATTTCTAAGAAATAAAGATAATTTAGTAGATAACAGTAGATACCTGGCACCGAGCCTGGTGACTGAATTAAACACTGTGGAGGGAGGAACTGACTTCCCCAAATTTTCCTCTGATATTCACATGTGCTATCCCACATGTGTGCACTCTCACATACATGCATGAACACATAAGTGCACACACACACATACACACACACAGAAGTAAAGAGTAAAGACTAAAAAATGGGATAGACAATGGTGGTATTTTCTTTTTTTGTTTTTGTGACAAGGGCTCTCTGTGTAGCCTTGGCTGTCCTAGAACTTGCTCTGTAGACCAGGCTAGCCTTGAACTCAGAGATCCACCTGCCTCTGCCTCCCAAGTACTGAGATGAAGGACATGTGCCACCACTGCCTGGGGACATAAGGATTCTAATTCGGAGTAAAGTCCAAAGCGGTCACCTCTGTAGAGAAAAATTCAGATGAGGAGGGGAGGCATGGCGAGGCACTGTGTTGCTTTTAATGGAAAATTAAAAGTATTAACAGTAAAAAAAAAAGTATTAATAGTATAAGGCTTAGGGGTGAATTAGAAGCATGTCTTTAGAGTTACCATCTTGAGATCATTGAATATTAGAGAGTGGGGAGTTAAGGCTGCAGTTGACTGCTTTTAGGCATGCAGGCATCACCTAGGCTTTTCTCCTTTTGGGTAAAGCCATCTTTTGATTCTTTTGTTTTCTCTAAATACAATCATCCACAGCTATTCTCTAGGCAAACCTCCTCTCTTCTCCTGTGTGGAGCCACATCCAGGAAGTTAATCTTACCAGTAAAACTCACATTACCATCTGCCAACTACTGCAAACTGAGGGCCACGCCTTCAACACATAAACTTTGGAGGGAATTTAAGATAGAAATCATGGGGCGGATTTCTAAGGTGGGACTGGGAGGAGAAAAGGGTGGTGGGGGCTGTGATCGGATTGGGATGTAAAGTGAATAAAAAAAAAGTAAATTATGGGAAAAAACAAAAGACAAACAAACAAACCCCACAAGAAATCCCGAGGCTGAAGTGATGGCTCAGTCGCCTGTAGTTCCGGCTCCAGGGGATCTAATACTCTCACTTGTCCATGACAATCAAGTGCATACACCTACACATACAACCCACACTTGCATAAGTAGAATTGAAAAAAACGTAAACAGGCCCAAGGGTTAGAGGGCTGTTTCAGTGTGCAGGTGCCCTTGTTGCAGAGGACTTGTGGCTCACGACTACTCATGACTCCAGTTCCAGATCTGTTGTCCTCTTCTGACTTCCAAGGGCACCAGGCATACATGTGGTTCATACATACATGCAGGCAAAACACTCACATGTGTTAAAAAAACAAAAACAAAAACAAAAATCCACACTATGACAGATCCATTTTCTTCCTCAAATCTTGAAGCCTCATCCTGAGTCTAAGGAATGAAGTGACTGCTGAGGGGAAAAGTGTGTGTGTGTGTGTGTGTGTGTGTGTGTGTGTCCACACCTTCCCATTTCTCAGCATCATTTGGTAACTGTTATACCTGTTGCTTCTCAGGCTTTATCTGGGTATAAGTTGATGTGGAGTAGAAGGCCTTTCTGACTTCCACTAACCCATCAAACTACTTTAGCAATACATACACTCCTAGAATCTACTTTGTTTACACAGCCAATTACTACAAACATGCAACTTTATTTACCAGTGTTTTCATAACTCATAGAAGTCATTCAGCAAATCCTTGCTAAAGTGGAATGTGTGGAATTTAGAAAAGAACAAACTTAGCATCAGTACCAAGTTGTGTTCAGGACAAACCGTTGGCGCATAAGGAAGGGTACCGCTCAGGTCTCAGCTTAGGACAGTGCTGTTGTAGTCTCTCCCTGACCTCTTCAACGCCAAGGCTCCTCTGCACCCCGTGCTGTTGCCAGTCTGTGCCTTGCACTGCACACTCTTAGAACTCTGTTTCTCTTATACAGCATCCCTCGGCTCCACTCCACTCTATTCTCATTACATGTCATTTCTCCTATTCATGGAGACCTGTGAACCTCCATCCTCCAGCTTCCTCTCACGTTAGCTCTCCATCAGGTCCTGTCTCCATGACGAAGCACACTTTGGGGAGGTGTGGCGGGCAGCTGAAAACTATTGGAGAAACTAAACATAGCCATGCAGTATACGTGGCAGCCAGTGTTGGCCTGAGACTCTGCGCATCCCAGCATTCAGACTCCTGGTCTTGATGGTGGCATGCCAGGCCCTTCTGTGCACCCTCCTCAGCTTCTCAAAATGCCAGCTCGCCTCTGCCACTTTCTGAAGGATTTCCATCCCTGACTCAATTTCCATCGCACACACAATCCTGCTTTTTGCTTTTCTCCTCTTTAAAACCACTATCCTTAAGTTACCATATAGAGACCAATTAGTTTCCCACCTTGGTTTCTTCAACACTGACGTTTTCTTTTCCTCACAAAGCTCATTCTCTCCCACCATACCTTAACCACCGGCAGCCGCCGAGGTCCCTCCTTGGCTCCACGCTGCTCTTCCTCTATAGCACGTGCCAGTGACTTGGAAACACCGCTTGGCCCAGGCTTCCCATCTCAAAGGGCCATCCATACGTGTATCCTCCCTTTTGATATCACCCAAATGTCCATGGGTACAAACTCAGAACACGTGGAAAGTTGAACATTGTCATTTGAATTAGAGGAACTTGCTATCCTTGTTTTAATTTATCCCATTCAGACAACTGTCTAGTTATTTTTACTTTCTAAATGTATATGTAACTCTGGCAATCTTCATCTGACAGCACAACACACAGGGTCAGTGGCTACCTTTGAGACTTAAATGTTCTTATCCTGGCACCCTTCCATCTGCATGCAGCAAAGTGAGCTTTGATTCCCCCCAATTCCAGGCAGGGGCTCTATCCCTTTAATTACTTTGACACATAAATGGTCAAGGTGTATTATTAAGGAGGTTGTCTACGGAGCTGGCAAGATAGCTCAGAGGGTAAGAGCACTGACTGCTCTTCCGGGAAGGTCCTGAGTTAAAATCCCAGCAACCACATGGTGGCTCACAGCCACCCATAAGATCTGATGCCTTCTTCTGGTGTGTCTGAAGACAGAAACAGTGTACTTATCTATAATAATAAATAAATCTTTTTTTTTAAAAGGAGGTTGTCTACATCATTATGATGCACATCCTGTTTGTTAAGAGTCTGTAGTCTTGAAGGCCTCTTTCCCTGGGGCTAGGATGGCAGAGTGTGATGCTCTGCCCTGGCTTGCCTTCTTCTCTTAGCCTCATCTTTTGATATTGAGCTCCATACACACCATTTCTCTACTAATACGCTGATTCCATTCAAAGGCAGAATTCACTCCTCCATCCCCATGTACAGCAAACACCTGCATAAACCACACAAGAAAGTTAGGGATTTAAGCTTTCATGTAATATGCTAAGAGATTTTTATTAATGAAGCTTTGTTGTACACTGTTTCAGAAACACGTGGCTTCAACCCGTGTCTTCTGACCTCAAATATAACACTTAAAAAGAAAAAAACAATCCAAGTTTTAGTCCTCTGTTATCAAAGTTTAAAAAAATAGAATACAGTAAAAATACATTTCACATTCTCCAATTAACTAACAGTATGGTAGATACTACAAAAAAATCTTGGAAAAGAGATCTTTTGGGAAAAAAAGCAAAATTGAAGTTTAGTCATTAAGTAGCTTACGTTTACTGCTTTATCTGATCCAGGAGGTGCCTGGGCTGATGCTCATCGTGTGGGTGTCACATCACCTCACTGTCATCAAAAGAAAGGCTTTGCTTAAGATCTCTAAAACAGTACATTTGGAACGGGGCCGGCTGACTGAACTTGAAGTTATGTGCACCATAATGAGAATTATCTTCTTACTAAAGGGCTTCTCTAATGCACCGAATTCCCCAAAAGTACACTGTGAACGGACTGCTTAAGCTAACCAAGAGCAAGTGACTTTTTTGGATCCCCCTCTCACATATCCATATATATTTTAAAACTATGAAATAAAGAGACTCAGTGTGGATTTAGGTTTTATGATAATGCTCTTCTCCGTGGTATTTCAAGATCTCTGAGAAAGTTAAACTAAAATTGATAAACTCATGCTGCCCATTTCTTAGAGGAAGAAAGTATGAAATTCCAGTTGAATAAACAGAAAATGACTGCTTCCATGGTTGTGATAGATTCAACCATGACTGAGAAAAGTCCCAATTGAAAGTCTCAAAGTGCCATTCCTCAGGAAGCAGAGCACGAGTGGACAATATTTGTAAACCACAGCCCCAAATCCACTTACTCTCTGCAGCAATTAACAACCCAGACATCCACCTGCCTCTGTCTGCAAGAGCTGGTATCCAGTTGTATGCTTGGTATTTGGAGCTCCAATGCAAAGGGACAAATGACATGACTATTTCCTGAAAACTGGACCGTGTTCACACGATTTCTACAGCATCTCTTTCTTAGTGACATAAGGTCAAGCATTAGTGGACTTGGAGATCTCTCGGACCTACAATTCAGTAGAAACCAAAACAGATAAAAACCAAAAGATATCTATAGTCCTCCATTTAAAATGAACTATTTCCTTAAGAACCCAAGGAAAACACCCGTTACTTTATGAGCAGTTTGCAAGCAAAACAATAAAAGCCGATGAAGAGACCCCAGTGTGTGAGGAAGTTGGATTTTCTTGTGGATGAGGTTTTACTTGTCTTGAGCTGGGCTCAAAGGATCCTCTTGCCTCAGCCTTCTGAGAGTTGGGAATTTAGGTCTTGTCATCATAGCTAGGGAACTGGAGACTGGGCACTTAGTGGCCACTTGCTATCAAAGGAGTACTAGATTGAAAGATAACATAGTTATAAACTACATGCCTAGGATTGTCTCAAATGCCTGTGTGAAGGAGGAATGCATAGCATGCCTATGGAACACTAGCTACATGGAGTTACCTAGCAATTTTTTTAATTAAAAAAAATTCAAATAAGAAAAAAAAAAGGCACAATGCCCCATTGTCAGCAGCCAAGCCACACAGTATTGATATTTTCAAAAGAAAAGGTTGTCTGATGGTACTGCCCCACTGTTAGAATGTCTCCCCCACAGCAGGAGTTAAACCTAGGCAAGTGCTCACGCTGCCCCGTGCGCTTACACTTCTGGCCTGATTTCTGAGGCCTGGCCTGGCCCGGCCTGGCTCAGCTGTCTTCAAATGAGATCCTTCTGCCTCAGTGTTCAGAGAAGACAGGGTTATTGTGAACTACTCACTAGGTTTTAATGACCATTTAGTCAATACAATTGGTTAGAACTATCATATCAAACTGTCACTCAGTTATTTTAAGGCCATTTCTCATAAAGAGCCAGCGTATGTTTAGGAAAGGAAATTTAAATTTAGTAAAAAAAAAAAAAATCAATGTGCAATAAATATACTTCTACAGATGAAAATTATACATAGCATTAAAGGAATTAGCCAAAATTGAGTGAAGCAAACAGCAAAAATTCGAACAGGTAAGTTTTTTAGTTTTGTGTTTCCTTTATCCATACTAGGCAGACTCTGCATCACGGCATTAACAAAGATTGCTATAGAGCATGACTATCAAACGTTCACATATTGTTATTTTTGCACAGGAGTTAGATGGAGTTTAAATGTTGAGTCACACTTAATCCCAGCACCAGGGAGGTGGTACTGCACATCCTGACCCTCGTCTGACAAGTGGGCAAAGCTTATTCGTTTGTCTTGACCAGTTTTGAAGATACAAAACCAGCTGGACCTCACAGTAATGACCAGGATTCCTCTGTGAAGCCAAAAGCGCGGGGCCGGGAAACACCAGTCCCTTCGTTTACTTCCTAAACTCTGAGAAGATCACTAGAAACTCGGCTTCGGAGACTGAGGAGATGATGGCTCATTCACCAAGTACTTGTCATGCAAGCATGAGGTCCTGAGTTCGGATCCCCAGTACTCATCTAAGATCCCAGCCTGGCATCCTTAGCCACCACGTGTAATAAACAAAAGGAAAGAAATGGCAGCCTGACTTACCTGTGTTCATCAGACAAACCATTCAAAAACTGCTGCAATGTTACAGGCAAAGAAGTCACTCAGCCACAGCGAGCAGTAAACTGTTAAATTTTTTTCCTAAAGGCTGTCAGATTATTAAGATTCTAGATTATTAAGCTCTAGAACATTGTATGGACTTTTCTGCCATGTATATTTCCATATGGGTATCTTTTAAAAATTAGACATTCTTTGTTAAAGTAGTAAGATAATTTGAGTGTTAAAATATAGATAAATGTTATAAATATAGAACAAAAAGTGTAGTTGAAAAAAATTTTTTTTTTCCACCGGGGTCTCACTGTGCAGCCTTGGCTGGCCTAATGTCCTCAGGCCTGAGCGTTTCTATACTATCTTCACTACAAATCCCTACACTATAGTAGTTAATCAAGAAAGCAGATAAGACTGAACTTTGTAGCCCACCTCCCCCTATACATGACGTGAATTTTCTATGCTTGACAGCCACAGCTGCGACCTTCAGTGCTGTTAACACTTAATGGTCACCTCTGAGAGACTGCCAACTTTTTGAACGCTCTGGTCACATATGTAGAATCATCATTCTCTCAGATTTGTGATAGCATTACTAACAGCTTTGAAACTATGAAAAAAAAATTCCTGAAATTGCAATAAATAGTCAACAGTAAGTAATCTGCCTCTGACCAAGGCAGCAGATTTATTCAGGATGTTTGCTCTAATGCTGACTTTAAAAGGATCCCCAGCCAGGTGTGTGGTGGATGCCTATAGTTATGGCACATGGGAGGATGAGGTGGGGGAATAAATTTAGGTCACCCTGGGCTGCAGATAGGTCCCGGCCCACACAGGCTACATAGTGATACTGTGTCTTTTTTTTTTTTTTTGAGACAGGGTTTCTCTGTATAGCCCTGGCTGACCTGGAACTCACTCTGTAGACCAGACTGGCCTCCAACTCAGAAATCCACCTGCCTCTGCCTCCCAAGTGCTAGGATTAAAGGTGTGGACCACCTTGTATGTATACCCAGGGAGACAAAATACTTTTGGGGAAGGATATTCAACTTAATGCTTGCCACCCAAGCAAAGCAGTAGCACACGCGGCACAGGTGTGCCCATTCCAGATTTCAATACTGAACCTCCACACTGATGCTCTGTGCCTAAACATCCTCATCTACAGATTGCGAAGGAAACATTGTAGCATCTTTCAAGAAGTGAGTGACAGCACCAGCAGACACATAGCAGGAAGAGTTGGCTTTTACACTTGCCTCATATTTAATACTCTCTAGGCTGGACTTTGTTAACTAGATGATGTTTTACCCTTATGGATAGATTGCTACATTATAAGCGATCTCAAGCTTATTTTTGACCTAACCAAACTCCAGAGTAAATCCACCCTATTTTCCTCGTAGAGAATGAATGCACAGTAAAGAGGAAAGCCCACGCAGTCAGGGGAAGAGAGCCACCACGGCCTTCAAGGAGACGTTCTGAAAGATCCCACATAGGAAGTAGAGCTCGGAGGTGTTTTCATCGTGTTTAATAGGCGTTCACAAAGAGGAGGTCGCCGCTGGGCGCCACTGGTCCTCACACACTGAGGATGGCCATTTACTTGCTGATTTCATAAAATTTAACATTTTAGAGGTCATTTTTTTTTCCAAAGTGATTTAAAAATCAGTACATATAATAGCCTCCCAATTTAGCTGAGGTATTTGTAGCTAATCTATATGACAATTGCTCTGAAAATGCATATAAAACTTGTAGGCTACAAAATGAACATCCCAACTAGTAAAAGCACTCTCGGCATTAAAAATAGTGTGTCAAAATGTAGTGTGTTTAACTAGAAAGTGTCACACTTATTTCAACTCTAGTTTTAAAATAACATGGCGTCACTTTAAGAGAAATGCTGTTTTTCCAAAATAGCAGAATTGTTATCTTTCCCCATGGTTTAAAAAATAAGTATTACCATCATGACATCACTAGAAAGAAATGGAAGCATACAAGGAATAAACTATAGTTTCTTTTTATATCAAAATGTACTCTTGAAAATGTGTTTGGCACAGTGCTAAATCATATATAGTTAATACTAAATATTGCAGGATACAATAAAACCCTGGAGTTGTTTACACCCTCTTATGGGAATGAAAATAATAGATACCAATTATTCAGAAGTCAGCCTGTACAAACTGTATAAACAATATTTTATGTTTTGCTTTGAAAACCAATGATATAATAAATTTTACATAAAAGACTGCAAAATAATATAAATGGATTTAAACAGATCTTTACAATAAGAAATTCAAATGGAAACAGACAAGTAACAAAGAGAAGTAAAAAAATTTATTGCAGTATTCGCTCCACCAGAGTGCCTGGGGACCCCTTTTCTTGTACTGTTTTCAGGGTGACCTAATACAACAAAATCTACATTTACAAAAACTCCTTCTGCAGATAGGTCATAGATACTGCATGCTTTTTTTTTTCTCAACAGAATAAATTATATATCCAGGAGAGTCTGCCATTTTACAGCCTGGAGAAACAACGCTTCCCTGGAAACTGGGCTAAGCTAAAGAAAGCCATCCGCTGCTAGGTTCAACTCCAAGAACACTTTATTAAGAACATTAACAGACTAATTTCCAACATTCACTTGTTTATTTTTTAAACAGAAAGTTTTTTTTTCCAAGATATAAACAATTTTGTTAAACTATAATACAGTGGGAGTAAAAACGAACCGAGAGACGTTTCTGCTGCACAACAGCGAAGGGAGCTCCCACAAAAATGTCTGCCCAACATTCCTTCCTTTGTTCCTGCATCCCAGGTTCCACTCTTCAAAAAACTGATTTTTTTTTGCCAGAATGTTGATAATTCAAGTTTTTTTTTTTGCCTTTTTAAAAAAATTCCTGTAAATTTGGCTGCATGTACAAATTCATTAGCTGGAAGTCCCATCCTTGGCGGCATACAGGGATCGTAAAGTCTGAACAACTTTATTAGTCAGCTTATTAGCACTCGTTAGAGCAATTTTTTTGTAAATAATGTCTGACTCTTTAATAGTGTCTACCCAAGGCACCAGTTTGCGGCCATCGCGGCGCTTGGCCTCCGTCCAGGAGCCGCTGTAGGAGCCTGCCATCCACTGGACACTGACGCCACTGCTGGTTCTCTGTACTACTCTTGCAATCTGTGGTCGGTCTTTGTACTTTGGACAGCAAATAGCGATGACATCCATGACGTCAACACTTTCATTCATCTGTGCTGCCAACTCCGTAGAGTCTGAATTTCGTTTTGACCTTCTCAATGACTAAAACATTGGGAGGGGAAAAAAGACCAAGTGTTACACAAAAGAATTTTAGTGAAATTATCGTTTTTATTGCTTGTAATCCCTTGACGCCGGGAGCTGGGATTCCCCGGCACATTCCATTGCCGGCAATGAGACGCACCGTGACCGCCAGCGCCAAGGGGTTAACGTATACTTGTAAAACCATATAGCTTTTAATTTGTACCCGTGTCTTTACTCTTGATATATAAAATTATTATATGTACATATAAACCATAAAGCTACATAAAACTTAGCAACAATAAAAAGGATAGCACACATTAATACAATCCAAAAAATTATTAATCCTTTATGCTGAATAAATCTCATTTCTGGTTTTTTATTATCTTTTATGTTAAACTTTCTACAAAAGGCTGTATAAATGGTTAAGTAGAGAATCTATCTACAAACTGCTTTGTTTTATAAGCATTACATTACTTGGAGTACATTTAATAGACTGACACACATAAGCACATAAAAATCATTTTACGTAATACGCTGGGAAATACGTTGACTCCTCCTCCGCCTCACCCCTGAAGTGCCTCCTCCTCTATCCTCCCCATCACTCTCCTCATCTTCTGTGTCTGCTGCTGTGTTATTTTTAGGGCTGCCTCCTCCAAGCAGCGAGGTAATTGCTTTGTTCCGAGCATTGGTGCTAGCTGACACCTCTCCTTCCTCTTCTTCTTCATCAGGGTCTAGATGTTCCATGAGAAGTTTAAACTAAAACAAGATTGAGAGTTTTCTGTAAATATTTAAACAACACTGCCAGATTTAGATGTTTTCTATGGTGGTGGTTTAGAGTGGGTGAAAGAGACCATGGCTAACTGTGCAAATCAGGGACTGACAAGTCTTTTCTGTACAGAGGCAGAATGACAGGCACTGCGTTTGGGGCTGGTGGGCATATGGTTCCTGCTGCAATTACAGCTCCCCACTGCTGTAGGAAAGCATATAGACTGATCATGGCCATGTCATTACAACTTTACAACAGAGGCTCGATTTGGATCAAGACCCATAGTTTGCTTGGAGGTGTGTCCAAGTCAACAAACATTCAGGAAATAAATATTGACTATTAATTGACAGGCCTTGGACTCAGTACTGGAGTTAAAGGCATGTACTACCACACCCACCCATCCACCATCCAAGCATATATGCAAGAAAAGCTAGGTGCACACATTTCACCCAAGCACCCAGTGTGCAGTGGAATCTCTGTGAGTTCAAGGACAGCCAGGGCTAGACAGAGGGATACTACTGAGAGAGGCGGTGGGATTGGGGGCGGGTGAATACAAGGAAAACCAATTAGTTGCCAGAAAGGAGAGGAAAATGGCCAGGAGGGTAAGGGACCCATGGCTTTAACTTTTAAGGACATAAGCCATTCACTCTGTTAAGCAATCCTCCGTCTTTGGCTGTGCACCGTGGTGGGAACAGTGGGAAAGTTAGCCCAACAGCCAGCCCGGGATGCTCCTGAGTTCGGTACTCACGTCTAAGTACTGCCTTACGATGCTCCTCTTCACATCCTCCGTCAGTTTGGAATTAGCCATGTCACTTCGCAGGAAGTCCAGTGTTTGTTTGGGATGAAAATGAACCCCTGTTTTCCGATTAATGGCTTTATCATACACTTTTGCAGATTCAGATGGAGAATATTTTTGAATTTTACTGTTTTGGAAATATAAAATCAGAATTTCAAAAAAGTTCATGCACATACTTAAACCGATTCTAACTCTTTCTTTCTTAATAATGACTCAAGTTTTAAATCCTACAGATCTCACCCAGTGAGAAGAAAGAAGTCAACATCAACTGAGTGCCCCTTTGCTCTCAGCGATGTCTGTACTGATGGGGACGAGAACAAGGCACCTGGCTCTGAGGAGGGACAGACTGAGAGTCCAGGTTACAGTAAATGCTGTCGTCTTGAAATCAGTGTCTTCCGTCTTTTTATAGACTACAACGATCTTTCTTACAACTGAGTCCAATTAACTGGTGTGCCGGCTAACTTTTGGTTCTTTTCTGTGGGAAGAACTCTGAACATTTATTGGGGCGTGTCTGCAGGTGTGTGTGTCACCTCTGCACGTGCATGGAGGCCAGATGACAGTTCACAGGAATTAGCTCTCTCCTCTCACTGTGGAGGCCTGGAGATTGACCATGGCTTGGTTGCAAGCACCTTTATGCACCTCGTCACCTTACTGGTCTTACTTCCTTGGTTTCACGTTCATTTATTTACTACAATTTTGTTTATGTATGTGCACATGTGGCTGTCAGTTCTCCCTTCCATCATGTTGGGTCTGGGGATGAGTCTCACAGTGTCAGGTTCAGAGGTAAGATCCACTTTATCTACTGAGCTAACTTATCAACCCCTCATTTTGACTCTTTGGATTTTTCATTGTCTATATAATGGCCAGAAAAACTGCTTGTAAACCTGTTTCAGATTTTTAGTGACTCTTAAAATTTTTTCCAACTCCTTACCGATACAATAATACTTTACACTGTTTTAAATTACTCTAAATCAGTTACCAACATTTCACATCCAAATATTTCTCTTAAAACCCTGCACTTGTAAGGCTTGCAGCAGAGCGTAAGAACCCAGCACAGTGCACGCATAGCAAACACAAGGCTCTGGCCCCATCTTCAGCGCTACATTAAAACGGTGGCTGGAGTTTTAGCACTTGTTGAAAACAGTGGGAGGAGCTCTCACTACCACATAAGCTCTCAGTGATAAAAGCTGTTAACTATGCTTCTCTCTCTTCCCCTTTCTGGTGTTAGGGACAGAACCCAGGGTAACCACATGCTACATCAGGATGCTATGCTCAACAGTTATAGCATTAAATGGCCCTTTACATGAAATAAACTGTACTGACTGGTTTTGTGTCAGCTTGGTAAGCTAGAGTCACTGGAAAGAAGAAGGAGCCTAACTGAGAAAACGCCGACATGAGTCTGGCTTGTAGGCAAGGCTGTTAGGCATCTTCTGAGTGACTGACGTGGGAGACCCAGCACTGCAAGCGGAACCACCCCTGCGCTGGGGGTCCTGGGTTCTCTAAGAAAGCAGCCCGAGCAAGTCACGATCAGCAAGCCAGTAAGCAGCACCCTTCTGACTTCTTCAATGTGGACGTACAAGCCAAATACACTTTTTCCTTGCCCAAGTTGCTCTGGTCACGGTATTCCATCCAGCAATAGTGACCTTAATTACGACACATACTCTTTACACTTGGCTACTGATATTATTTGACTTGGTGACTTTTTTTTTTTTCTTCTTTTTTTCTTTCCCCGAGACAGGGTTTCTCTGTATAGCCCTGGCTGTCCTGGAACTCACTCTGTAGCCCAGGCTGGCCTCGAACTCAGAAATCCGCCTGCCTCTGCCTCCCAAGTGCTGGGATTAAAGGCGTGCGCCACCACGCCCAGCTTGACTAGGTGATATTTTTACAAAAGATTTAAAAAGTTTGTATGTTATGTGTGTGTGGTGCTTGCACAGGCCAGAGAAAGCTGACAGATCTCCTATGGCTGCTTGGAACTGAAGCGGAATCTTCTGTAGGAGGAATAGGTGCTCTTAACCCCACCTTCTCAGCCCCACTTGGTGATTTAAAAAAAGAAAAAGAAAAGAATCTAAGCTCCCAATGACTGAGATGCTCAGAATGTCTCCAGTGGCTTCTGATAGTTCTCTATCTTTACTTCCTCTATAGTCAGGCTATGTCTATACTCTTACTGCACGGCATTTCTTGTTAAAACTGGGATATATTTTAAAATTAGACTAACTCTCTAATAAAGCATTTTTTATGTAAATCAATAAATTAGTAGTTCATTTAAATCTGGAATGCATGGAGTGAAGAAGTATCCTTTCCTTTCTTCTAATATTGTTCTATGGCGCCTGTGGATCCTCTACCAGGGCATGCTTTTCTCTCACTCTTATGTAAACTTACCTATCAGAAAATCCACAGAGATTCTTCAGGTGCTGCTTTAACATAAGAAGTAATAAAATACCCTGGGAAACATTTGCGAATTCAATCAAAGGGGCTGAATTTTCCGGCAAACACTTCATCACTGAATTTATATCATCTTCAGAGTCTGAGTCTGACTCCGAATCTACCCGCTTTCGAGACTTCCGAGGTCTGGACACTTCTTCTTCACTCTCACTGGACTCGTTCTCTTTAGCAGGGGACGTTTTCCTCTCTTTCCTTTTGTCTTTTACCATAGACTGAAAGAAAAAGGAAATTGTAAAAAACAAAACAATAAAACCAAAATGCCACTAACAGCTGCACAAAGCTTCCTTCAGCAGAGAGTTCATAAGCAAGTGGAGAAGTAAGCCTTAGGGCGGACTTAGTCCTAGGACTAAATCATGCACAGCACCCACCCACCTCCCCACCCAAAAAAGTGTCTACACCACTGAAAGGGAGATGACTTTCTCCTAAGGTCGGCAATGAGGCAGATGGCTTAGTTACAAAATATGTAAATGAGCCACTGTGGAATAAGAACAATGCTTATGATGTTTTGGATTTCCTCAGTTTCTGTTGTTATGTCTCCCTTTTCATTTCTGATTTTGTTGATTGAATACCGTCTCTGTGCCCTCTGGTCAGTCTGGCTAAGGATTTGTCTATCTTGTTGATTTTCTCAAAGAACCATCTCCTGGTTTTGTTGATCTCTATTTTTCTTTCTACTTGGTTGACTTCAGCCCTGAGTTTGATTACTTTCTGCCGTCTACTCCTCTTGGGTTTCTTTGCTTCTTTTTGTTCTAGAGCTTTCAAATGTGCTGCTAAGCTGCTAGTGTAAGGTCTCTCCAGTTTCTTAATGGAGGAACTCTAATGGGGTTCAAGTGGATACACAGGCAAATGACAACACTTAGTGCTTCAAGCGAGAGTGAGAACAGTGGGTTGACCCATCAATAGCACTGTCCACACATATGTAGAAAGGACACCTCAACTACCTAGAAATGGGGTGCCTTTAGATCTGAATAGAATGAAACAGCAACCCACACATGCCTTTAATCCAGCACTTGTAGGCAGGGCAGGTGGATCTCTGATTTTGAGGCCAACTCAGTCTATAAAGAGTTCCTGGACAGCCAGGGCTACACAGAGAAACCTTGTCTTGAAAGAAAAAACAAAACCAAAAGCAAACCAAAGTGCTTAGCACCACCTGTAACTTACCTCCTTGAATGACTGCAATAGGTTACTACCGGAAACAGAGAGCGTAATGTCTATGTGGTGCATTATAAACAGCGGCTCTTCCTGAGTCTGGTATGGAAAACAGGCTAGATTGTCTGCTATGTACAAGAGCATAGTCACTTCTGTTTTCTGCAAATTTTAAAAGAAGGTACACATGCTTAGTGGTAAGATAGAAACCCACCTAAAGAGCTTCTAGAAAATTACTACAGGGCATTACACTTCATTAATATTGGAGAGAGAGAAAGACAAGTACAAAGGAGAAAGACAAAGGAGTGAGAGAGAAGGAAACAAGCAGAGGCAGAGATGAAGTGAGCTTGCAACCGTTACTTTAGAAGATTTATAATGACTTACACCATGCTACCTTAAGAAAGAAGAGGTGAAGCTTAAGTGCATTTAAGTAAAACTCCTTCTTTTTCTTATAGATTATGTGAGACCTTTAAGATAGATACATACTGTATCAGAAAGTACACATACGAAAACATAATTAGCCATTGCCTTGTAAAAGATTAACATATATGGCGCAATCAGTCACACAGTTAATTTTTAGCTTCCAAAAAAATATATGTAACACACTACTAATATGTGGATTTACCCAGCCCTAATCATGGACTGATAAAAATAATTTCCAGGGCTAGGCCTGGTGGTGAACACCTTTAAGGCCAGCACTGGGGTGTAGCAGAAGCGGGAGATCTCTGTGACTTCGAGGCCAGCCTGGTGTATGTAGTGAATTCTGGGGCACCTAGAGCTACATAGTATGGTCCTGTCTCAAAAAACAAAATCCAGCCCCAAAACTATGAAATATACAAAAAGCAAGAGAGATTATGGTTGACACTGATTGTATGTTTTCAGTCGGGGAAACATGGAGACATGCCTGTGACTCTAGCTAGCACTAGGGAGCCTGGGGCAGGAAGACCACCTAAGTTAGTTAAGGGGTTCAAGATCAGCTTAGGCAACACAGTGAGACACAGGCCGGAAATAAATTCATAAGTAAATAAAAAGGAAGACATGTTACTATTTAAATTGATTTTAAAGAAAAACAATCATAAAAGTAGTAACCAAGGCAGCAATAACTTGCAGATCTTCACCACTAAGCTTATCTACTCTATGAATTGTAACCTGGAGCTCATTAACGTTTCTCTTTCTCTTGTTAAAAGCCATCATCATTACCTGTGCATACGCAATGTGTGTCAGGGGCAGCATGTGACAGAGAGCCTCTTTCTGCTTGTAGAGTGGTTCTAGAAATTTGACTCAGGCTACCTACCAGGCTTGCATGGCAAAAGCTTTACTCTGAGTTGTCCGGCTAGCTAGCCCACTTTTGCTCTTTTCTTCCCCCCACCCCCCCAACAGGGTTTTTCTGTGTAGCCCTGGCTGTCCTGGAACTCAGAAATCTGCCTGCCTCTGCCTCCCGAGTGCTGGGATTAAAGGCATGCGCCACCACTGCCCGGCTTACTTTCTTTTTAAAAAGATCTTTTTTATGTGTGAGACTGTTTTGCCTGCTCATATGTAGGTCCACTGTGTGCATGCCTGAAGTGTATCAGAAAAGGGCATCCTTCTGATTCCCCAGAACTGGAGTTAAGGGTGGCTGTCAGCAGCCACATGGGCTGTGGGAACTGAACCCAGATCCTCCTTAAGAGAGCATAAAGTGCTCTTAACCACTGAGCCATCTCTCCAGCTCCTCAACTATAGTCACTAAACATCACTGTCTAAACATTACAGTGAGGAGATGCAGAATATAGAACTCCACTCTACCTGTCAATATTCATCCTCTCTCCCTTCTCTTCTCTCTTTGATTGGCCTAAAAAAAAGTCAGTATGTGGACCAGGCTAGCCTTGAACTTATGCTGTGACCCTGCCCTGCCTCTGAAGCCTGAGATTCCAGGTTCGAGCTACTATGCCCAGCTTACCTATCAGTTTTAGCACTGTAACTCATATACTATTTTTTTCCTAAGAGTGAGAATGTTCAGAACTAGGAAATCTAGTCCTAATTGGTCCCTCTTCTCAAAATCAAACTCCTTAAATAACAACCTGGATTCTCTGTCTGACTTCAGCAGCGGTCACATTGTTTACTTGGATCCTCAGGACAAAAAGTACCCCAGCCAGTCACTGCTTATTCTCACAGACTCAGTGTACTCCTTCCCTTCAACATTGCTTCTTGGTTTTCCTGCTACTGTTCTTACATTCTCTACTGTAGCCCTAACAGATCACTTCCTTATAGCCTGTATTGTGAACACCATGTGAAAAACCTTTGTTCCTAAAATACTCTCTGCACTTGCTGGCCACATTTTATTTAAACATTTCCCCAGTCCTCCGGTGCTTAGAGCTGTTTCTATGGTCTAGGTACTGTGCTCAGTAAGATCTCTGGTTCAGACAAATGGCAATCTACCCAGTGTCCCACCCTCCTCCACTTTATGTCACAGATTTAACAAATGTCATCTCTTTAGGTCTATGGTGACTCGTTCCTTTTCCGACATCCTGTGTTGGAGGCAGTTGCTTATTACGAGAGCTGGATTTCCAGTTTTTAAGGCTGTGATAATAGAACACCTAGCCAATGAACAGAGATTATGTATTGAAATCACAGGAATGAACCCAGCAGAGACTAGGCCTGGAGAAATACCAATAGAAACCACAGCGGAAATAAACCCTTGGAGGCCACAGCACACATCCTAGCATCCTCAGCCTTAGCAGAGTCTTGCACAGTAAAAGCTCAGCACTAATGACGACACAGAGAGGGTGATGAGGGAAAGGTCAGGCGTTTCTCAAATGCAGACTTGGCACGTTTATTTGCTATGTCACATATAAAAATTTTCATGGAGTATTTTAAAGAGAATGGATGTAGTGAGGTATCTATGCTTCGGTAATTATAATTTTGATTTACTATAAAAACTCTGTCAAGTGGTTGAAATGAGAAAAAAGTTTACACTGCTCATTTACAAACTGCTCTAAAGATAGGCTAGACTATGTGCTCTATGTGGGTAGGTAGGTAGGTGTTATAGCTATTATTACTACTTCATCTGCTAATGTCTTATACAAAGACCAGTATCATAACAGGCACTAATGAAGGTGTTATTTAAATAAATGAATAAATAAAAGAAAAAAAAAATCTAAGGAATAGGATTTTCTGCTTTCTTAGCTAGAGGTCCTGGCCAGCGCAGTTTGTGTCAGCTTGTAATTACATAAAAATGTAATTTCCTTCATAAAGATAATCAACATAAAAACCTTATCACTGAAAGTCTATATTATTAAGCCAGACAGTGGTGGTACATGCCTTTAATCCTAGCATTTGAGAGGCAGAGCAGGCGGATCTCCCGGTTTGAGGCCAGACTACTTGAGAAACCCTGTCTCCAAAAACTAAACCAAACCAACACACAAAAACCTGCATTATTTTCCAACAATATTTGAGTTCCTATAGAATGGAAGAAATAATCTTACTTATATCTGTATGAATGCATGTACATATGGAATCTATTTCCAAAGTGATAGTTTAAACGATGCAGCCTACTTTTGCTTATAGAAACTGTCACCGAGGTGGTGAGATGGCTTGGTGGGTGGAGAAGCTTGTTGCCTCTTCTGGGAGCCACATGGTGGAAGGAGAGTTGCCCTCTGATTCCCACCCACAATGTGGGAACCTGCCTTTTCCACCAACCACCATAAAATATATAATTAAATGTAAAAAACATAAAATGTAAGAAAAGGTAAATAACAGTGATAACATTTCCAAGATTTACAGTATATATAACCATACTTTATTCCTCAATACATTTGCTCATGTAAAATGCCCCCCCTTTGACTGTGATCATAAACTTTATAAGGAACTTAGTAGAAGTTAAGGAAACACATTAATATAGTCAATGACATTTATCAAAATGGTAATCTTTAAAAGTCATGACTCCTTTAGCCATACAGTTTCTAGACATTTATTTTTGACAATAATAAAGTTTATGCTTACTGCTGTGTCATCAAAGAGGTTGAGTAAAGAAATAAGAAAGGCGCGTCTGTGTTGGCGGTTCCCGCGGATCATGGAGTATAGATGTGAGCACAGAGCACTGGAGGATTCATCTTGTCGGAAACCCCTTACAGGGTCTTTTAGGCACGTGTTGATCGCCTGTTGGACCTGGTAAGACATCTTCATACCAGCCACGGCTTTCATCTGAAATTAATAAAGGCCGCCTTTGCATTAGGGATAATGGACTATACATCCAAGGCTAGCTTCATTATTTGGTTTCCTTATTCAAAATAATAAAAATCACACAACAAAGTTCTGCAATAGTAAGAGCATCTATTGCAACCCCACCATTTTACACACACAAATAACCAATATCTACAAGTTACTGCTAACCAAGGTTACAGTAGTGTCTGTAGCCCATGCCTCCTGAACTGTCACCCTGGCACCACCTTATAACTAACTGTAAGCTAGAATAAATACCCTGCGGGGCAAACTATGTTGTAAATTCAGATATTAAGGAAGTCATTCTAAAGTAAAGACCTGTAGGAGTAGTGGTTTATCAGAGCAATAATTCAGGTAATCTATCAAAAGTACTTACATGGATGAACCCAGCATATTTTTTGTCTATCTCCACAAGCTGCTGATCAGCCTTGTTTCGCATAGCAGGTTCTGGATCTGTTCCCATGGCAATTAAGTATGGAACACACTGAAAGAAAGGAAAAGGGCTTTATAAGACATACATGGATAACGCATTTCAACAGGTGTCCAGACAGTATGTCAGAGATTTAAGATGGAGCAGTAGACTTTCTTATAACTGCTAGATTGGGGTTCTTTTAAAAGTGCTAACCTTTTTTCAACTTCAAGCAAGGAAACACTAGCAATAGTAATAATGTTCCACACTGCGGATCAAACAATGTCAACACAAATTAGCAAATGTATGACATCTCTTTAAATGTCCCTAGTTCAGACTCTCCATAGAAGACTGATACAGGGGCCAGGGAGGCGCGCTCTGCTGGCAACTCTGAGAGCCCAGGTTAACCAGACCTCACATGGTGGGTTAAGGATCTCAAATTCTGCAGCTGTCCCCTGACACATTTGTGTCCTCGCCCTCTCCGCACCCACACTTCCTTAACTGAACCATCTCATGGGCCCTATCTCTGAGTAATTTTTTTTTTAAAGGGTGAAAGTTTCAATACACTACTGTATGTTGTAAAGTGATTTTAGCAGTTCTAAGTGACCAAAAAAAAAAAAAAAAACCCAAACAACAACAACAACAACAAAAATCCAGACTAAACATTTGTCTCGGTGTTGTTTTATGTTTTATGAAAGTATCCATTTAGATATGTATTAAAAACTATCAGAAAAAAACATTTTCTCATGTATTAGTGTACACTAGAATAGACTCCGCTGAAGAGAGGAACCAACAGTCTCTGGCAGTTTCATAGTCCCTTGACCATCTGACAGTAGTTAATGTATCAGGAGAACAGTGCTCATGGGTACATAGCAGTTTATGACATTATTTATCTTTCAGTTTTCTTTTTGTGATTCTGGGATCAAACACATGACTTGAATATACGAATATCCTAGGTAAGCAATCTACCACTGAGGTACAAACCTTTATCCTGTTATCTCAACCGCACTGCAAAGTTTGAACATGCTGTACAACTACTGTCACCTCCCATTTGAAAAGAACAATGCCAACTAAGATGACAGAATTTACTTTTTTGTGGTAGAACAAAGCTTTATCCTGTTTAGCTTATTACACTCTTAAACCTACTTAATTCTGTTGACATTACACATTGTTGGTTGTTGGGGAATCAGAGTAAAATTGGATTAAAATGGAATTTTACCAATACTAGTGAGGAAAAAGTACATTTTCTATTGTTAGAGACTTGAAGTTTAACAGAGACAACAATATAAATATATAGGTATTTTGCAATAGCAATATAACAGATTATCCAGTGTTTAGACACTTAAGAGTTCATTCAGGACCGCTCAGGGTGCCGAGGTGGGAGGACACATAAACTCATGAGTTGAGGAAGAAGAAAAGAGAAAGGACGGACAAGACAGGCAGTGGTGGTAGTTTAGACAAGGACTTTATTAAGTGGGATAGAGTGAGTGCCGTTGCCATAAGCCTTGCTTACCTGAACCGGATGGATGAGGCCTTGGTTCAGAGTCAGAGCAATGACATTCAGGGCGAAGTGGCGCACACTTGACTGGGTATGAAAGAACGCCTCCAGCACCTGCTTGAGGTACAGCTGCATGATGGAGCTGCTCATCCCCGAGGAGACGTCCCCCATTTCCTTCAGGTCTTCCTGTTTTGCAACTTTCTTCCCTACCAAAGAGAGCAGAAGAGAGACACACGTTAATTTAACATCATATTAACACTGCTCACTTCTCTGACTGAACCTACAATTCAAACCCACAGAATGGTTCAGCTCATGCCCACGTTCAAGTGCTTGCCAATCTTCTTCCCACCACTGTGTCAGAGGCTCTTTGAAAACTTAGTAAGAATGCGCTCCGCTCCCTCCTGCTATAGCTGTAGATACCTAAAACTTTACAACTGCCTTAGAGAGTTAGCTCAGGAACGTGCACTTGACCCAACGCTGCCATTCTTCCTAGGACACGAGGAATGTTTCTGCTCTGGAGTCGAGAAGAGCATGTACCTATGCTGTCAGCTACACGCCGCACTTTCACTTACAGTCTCTGTCTGCTTGTTGCATTCGCGTGTCTTCTTCTTGTAGGTAAGTCTGGAGGTTTTTTAACACTTGTATTTTTAAATTCACTGAGGAGTTCTTATCAGATAAAATACTATTATACAGATTCTTCACTTCTTGCTCAAACATTAGACTCGGATGCTGTATAAAGGCAAATCCTAAGAGAAAGGAAAATATGTCGTTATATATTCCTACTAAAGGCAAATGTAACACAATGAAAATGTCAAATTATACAAAGATCTCCTTATTTCAAAACTTTAAAACTTAAAATGACTGGAAGAATATGCGGGTGGCCTTACCTAGAGAAGCAACACAGCAGGTACTTCTTTCCCCATGAATTAAAAACAAGAAATTGCATTTCAAAGGAGAATTTCACACAAGAGGAAACCTTGAGGAGGGAGCAGGGCCTAGTGGCTAGGGGAGTGGATTAGGAGTCAGGAGTCTCGGGTTCTATTCCTGGCTCCACCACTGACTTGTAGTGTGACCTTGGGTGAGTCACACAATCTCTCTTTGCCTCAATTCTCCATCTGTAAAATGGGGACAATAATATTTACCGCCCGCCTACCTCAGAGGGATGCTGTCAGGACTTAAGATGTAATGTCTGCAAACATTTCTCAGACCCGTAATAGAAGGTACTACAGTGACAATGTAAAAACTACTGAACTAAGTCCACTGATGAAACAGAATTTAAAGTAGAGCTAAAATCACCTTCCTAATTCTTTCTCAAATGGCCCTAAATTGAGGTCACAATGCTAACTTATAATCACAAATTAATAAGCAGCAAAATGAAGTTATTATCAATGTACATATAGATAAATGTTTAATAAGAAAATATTTAAGACTATTGATGAGAACAAGCATTATTAATACCAAAGCCAAACCACCAGACACAGCAGTGATCAGACAGCTAGTCCAAGGTCACACAGCAGTGATCAGACAGCTAGTCCAAGGTCACACAGAAGAGTCATGTCTCATGTAACTTTAAAAAACTGTTCTACAGTGCTGCTTTCTTTTTTCTTTCTCTTTTTTTTAAATTAATTTATTTTATTTATATGAGTACACTGTAGCTGTCTTCAGAAACACCAGATCCCTTTACAGATGGTTGTGAGCCACCATGTGGTTGCTGGGATATGAACTCAGGACCTCTGTAAGAGCAGTCAGTGCTCCTAACCACTGAGCCATCTCTCCAGCCCCAGTGCTGCTTTCTTAAATTAAAAGTTCACTTATTGTTCTCCGAATTATCTGCAATGTAATTGGCTATGTCATGCCATTGAACTTATTATCTACACTTAATATTTAAGGTTATACACTGGCATGAAGGTATATAAAGGCAAACTCTGGGAAATGATGGCTGTATTTAACTGTAAGTACTTTTGTTTTCTCTCTAGGTTTGAGAAAGACTTCAGTATGCAGCCCTGGCTGGCCTGTGACCAGCTATGTGGATCAGGCTGGGTGGAATTCAGAGATCTGCCTGCTTTTGCCTCTGCCTTCTGAGTGCTGGGATTAAAAGCATACACAACCATACCTGGCTTGTAAGCAATTTATGAAAGGAATGGGGTGTAATAAGGCAATTATCTTTAAGTATTTATTAATATTACCAACATGATTAATAGGGCTTGGGTAACTCAGACTCTTCATCATTCTTTCAGAGACTAATGTCAGTAGCTACCCATACATACCAATTAAATTACAACCTGACAGTGATATCAAAACATATCCAACTAAGTTATTATTTTTATATGTATTTGAACAAAACACTCTAACAATAAAACCAAAAGTACAGTACATACTGTTCTCTTATAAATAAGAAAAAAATTTATTACCAGCCTCAGGCATGAGAGTTTTAGATTTCTTTTAAAAAGAGCATTTAATTCAGGTACTGTATTAGTTTCCTGTACCTAATTCTCTATACTCTAATGTATTTCCAGGAAAGCTGTATAGAGCTGCTTTCAAAACACATTTTATTACACTAATGCTTCCAGAAACTGAACATGGATGAGGTATGTATCCCAACTGTTTCTATAAGTAAGTCTACATGGATTGCCCATTAACAAGTGACAGATATATGTAACAACACTATTTGCTCTGAAAAAGAACAATTTTAAGAAATGCAAATTGGACAAAACTTTCATCATGTCCTTAGTATTATGGTGCTTCAGAGAGCATTTTTAAGCTAACTCTAGGAAGTAGGGTGGGAGACAGTATTGTTATCTCCACATTACTGACAAACTGGTGAAGAGAGGAGACACCCAGAAAGGCCACGGAGTGAAGCATCAACAGAATCCAGCTGTTGTTTTGAATCCCAATATTGAGCTCTCCATATCAGATCACTGACAGAACCATGTCCAAGTACACCAACAACTTGGACTCACAATAGTCAGAAAGCTTACTCTACCCCTCAAAGAGCTAGAAACTACTAAGAAATTTAGACTTAACTTACCTAGACCAATGATGGCTTTTGTTTGTACTTCTTCATCTGAGTGTTTTGTAAAATACATCAACAGTTCAAGTACTTTATCCTTTATGTTAACCTGAGGGGGCATATTAAAGGTATTCAAGAAAAATATTTAATGCAAGAGTAAGTTTTCAAGTATGTGTAAAAAAGAGGAGGTGGGGGTAGAGGGGAGGGAGGGAGGGAGAGAGGGAGGAAGAAGAAAAATGTACTGGCCCCATCGTGCCGTGTGAAGGTATGCAAGCCACAATTAATTTTTAGGACTTGGCTATCTTCTGCAAGCCAGTAGGATCTAGGGACGGACCTCAGGTAATCAGTTTTATGTGCAAGTATATAAAACTGTTAAGCCATCTCATCAGCCCTAATTCTCAACTCTAAGGAGGGAGCCTAAAAGCAAACAATGAGAGTTTTCACGTGAACTCTGCTGTGCTCGTAGTCAGCTGCATTGCAGTGGCCTGGCAAATACTGACAACACTGGGAGACAAAACAATCACTCTGATTAATTTATTCAAACTTATATATAGATATCTGTCTGTCTGTATGACTGTGCAACATGTATGCGCGTGGTACCTGTGGAGGACAGATGTGGCTGTCAGGTCCCTTGGGACTCAAATTCCATAAGGTTGTGAGCTGCCATGTGGGTGGTGGGAACTGAACCCACCGTTCTCTACAGGAACAGACAGTGGTTTTAACTGAAGCATCTTTCCAGTCCCTCCATTTATTTTACAACAGTGACATCCGATGTCTGTGACAAGTGGCTGTTCTAAACAGTATGTCTGTTAATGAACTGGTAGAATTGGGTGTGAAAGCTCGGAATCTGTCTTAGATCAGTAAGAAACTACTCATACATCAGGAGGAAGTCTAGACATTATGCTTTTACTAGAACTCATTCCAAAATGCTCATTCAATTATTCTAAAGCTGCCTTCTTCCAAGATCATTATAGTGATTCTTAGCTCAGGGCCATAGGACCGTGTTTTACAGCACACTAGGTAATGCTATGATCTTTACCTTACTGTTGCCTTTAAAATCTTCCAGATCAAAATCAAAATGGCGGCAAAGTGCTCCAACAGTGAAGAGGGACCTAAGAAGCGCTGGTTTATTTGTTAAAAGTGAAGTGTTATTTGGGTCTTCTTGGTGCTGACTTTTTAATTTTGAAATGGCACCTAGTAAAGATAAATACTCGTTATTTACAGTAATCCTTGAATCATGCTTAAATAATTACTAATGAAATACAATGAACTTTTACTAATGATTTTAAGTATTAAATACATTTATAATATGTGTGGTTTTGTTTGTTTGTTTTGTTTGAGACAGGTTTTCTCCATGTAGTTCTGGCTACCCTGGAACTAGCACTATAGACCACGCTGGCTTCGAACTCAGAGATCCGACTGCTTCTGCCTTCCTAAATGCTGGGATTAAAAGCATGTGCCACTACTACTTGGCTTGTACATTTTCTCTAGAGCTAAAATCATGTAAGAAAAAGATATTAACTGTTACTTTTGGTGTGGGCCAGGAAATGTACCACTTTTAAAGACAGAAACTTTTGAACCAAGGAGAATGTGAACGATCAAAGACCAAGTGTGAGTGTGGGCTGAGAAACAAGCACACTTGTGTCCTCACTGCTCTTCTGGACCAGACCCAGTCACAACTGGACACAATTGCACAATGTCATAACAATGGGAAAACCCAGGCACTGAACTTACCATAGTATCTATTGAAACAGGCCCACACAAATTTAAAATTCTGGGTCACTTTATTTACAACAGCCCCAAGACAGCTCACACAATGTTGTACTACCTAAAAGATAGAGAAAATGTTACTCTTTAAGAAAAAACTGAAACACAGTTGAAATATATGACTGTTTTTTCCTTTATATATTTGTCTTAAGAGATCTTGGGACTTAACTGACATATTATATAGTGATATTTTATAAATCATCACTTGTGTATTACACACTCCAATACAGAGACGGTAAACTACTCACAGTCATGCCGTATTTGATGATCAGCTTCATCAGATCTTCCTCAATAGTGGCAAGGAAAGTTTCACTTGGGTGTTCCATCAGTGGTACAACTAACTCAAGGATTTTTGCAACATTGCAGATAACCATGAAATCATTTTGCGTCTGTAAGAATAAAATTAATGCTTTATGGATGTCTAACCAAGTTTTAAAAAGAAACTACACACAGCTTTATGTCTAGAGTATAAGAATACAGCAGTATGTATGTATGTATGTATGTATGTATGTATGTATGTACGTACATACATATTTATGTAAAAACCTTTAAAGGTATTAGAAAGGAGCATTATCCCATCAGAATATAGAAGGAGCAGTGTGTGACAGACCATCAGATGTCTGCAGTCTAACTCTATACGCTAATTTACCAGTCACCTTGGGGAACTTAACGTCAAAGTTATTACATTTAAAATAATCTGGGGGTTTCATTTATGACTATGATTGTTTGCCTGAATGTATGTTGCTTGCAGCCAGTGCTCTTAACTATTTTTCCCTAAAAATGCAAATCAAGTCTAAACAAATATGTAGATATTAGAGGACTATTTTACAAACATTGTCATATTTAAGTGATAATATACCTTCTTAATGAAGGCTATTAACCTAACAGTTCTCACCTGTGGTTGACAATGCTATTTTCTACCTACAAGTATTTTGCAATGTCAGGAGAATTTGTAGTTGTCACAATGAGAGACATCCATCAGATAGAGACCAAAAGATGCTGTTGAATACAAACAATAGATCTTACCAACAGTGAATAGTGCTGGAGCTGAGAAATACTGTGGCAAGTGTATTTTACTTAATAAATATATTTATTATCTCAGAACTAGGTAGAAGCTTTTTAATTTTATAGTTTTAGATTTTCTTTGATTAAAAAAGGTAACTAAGCACATGAAAAAATTTTGATGTTATTTATTTTAATGTATATGTGTATCAGAATTTTGCCTATTTTTATGTATGTACTATATGCATGCTTAGTACCCACGAGGGTCAGAAGAGGGCATTGGATACTCTGGAACTACAGTTACAGATGGTTGTAAGCCAGTATGTGGATGCTAGGAGCTGAACCTGGGTCTTCTAAAAGAGTGGCAAGTGTTCTTAGCCACTCAGCCATCTCTGCTGCCCTACAACAGTCTTTTTCCCCTTGTCCTATGCTCACCTTATTTTTCTCTCTTAAAGCAACATTACTGTTTTTTTACTGACTAAAACGTTCCTATATCATATCTATTTTTCCTTCCAGGAGATGGATAGAATGATTTCCACATAAAAATTAAAAATGAAGAATGAGAAGGTGGAGGAGGAGGAGGAGAAAGGAAAACAAAGGTTTGATGAACACTTTTCCCCTCCCTGGAGACAAGGCCTCTTCCCTGAGGCTTGGCTGTGCTAGCACTTTCTGTGTAGACTAGGGTGGCCTTGAATTCAGAGATCTGCCTGCCTCTGCCTCCAGTGAGCTGGGATCAAAGGCGCCCACCACCACGGCTGGTTAAACAACTAAAATGTTTAAGTTATTCACAAAATCTCCAAAACTTAAAAGGCATATAATTCAAAGGAAATAGGAAAACCATGAATAAAAATGAAGTCCAAATGGTCAGTATATTTATAAAAATTTATAAAAATGAAGTCTAAATGGTCAGTATCCCAAAAAACAGTTAATTTTCTTGGAAATGGAATAAAAGGAAATCATTTTTCAAATACCTGATAGATTATTATTAGCAAAGGGTAAAAAAAAGATGATTCCCGTAGTCATGCACCACATTTCAAAAGAGCTAAAGATCATATCCAATAATCCCCCCCAAATCAAACAAAGCCTATGGAAAAGCAAACCAACCCCCAAGTTTCCCCAATGCCCTGCTAAGTCCATTCCTCAGAATTGGACAATGGGATGAGCGAGCGCAACAGTGTTTCCGAGTGCCTGCCAAAAGGATGAAGGCTCACACTGTAAGCCAGACTCTGAGGGGGACAGCACGCACTCAAGTACAGTGCTGGGCTGGGGAGCTCAGCGCCAGGTGACACAGGGTAAACTGTGTCACAGTGTTCAACAGCTGCGAGTCAACTGTGAGCCACACAGTGGCTATGAAGCTCAGTTATTTCTGGATCCGAAGATAGGATTAGTGCCTTAGATGTAGAATATGATTTTTTTAAAAATTTGTTTCTTATTCTATACAACTTTCCTTGATTCTTAAAAATTTCTCAAGTAGTCATGAAGTTTTCATAGAGAACTTATAAATCAAGGAGAAATTGCCTCACAATAGATAACAGAAAAAAAAACCCAAAACATTAAATTTAGTAGAGAAAACTATTAAATCTTTAGAAACAGGGCTGGAGAGATGGCTTAGTGGTTAAGAGTAATGACTGCTCTTCTGAAGGCCCTGAGTTCAAGTCCCAGCAACGACATGTTGGCTCAACCACCCGTAATGATATCTGACACCCTCTTCTGGTGTGTCTGAAGAAAGCTACAGTGTACTTAAATATAATAATAACTAAATTAAAAAAAATTTTTTTTAGAAACAATGGGGACACAGCATATAAACAATTAAAAACTGTATAAATTTCTAGAGTATTTTAAAATTTAGCACATGTAAAAATTCACAATTGCTATACATCTGGTATAAAAAAATCTCACAATTTACATTATTATTTTTTATTTTTATTTAAGCAGTGTTTTGTGAATTTTCATTTTATTTTAGGAGAACCTAGCATATGCTTATATATCAATGTCTCTAATATTCCATATTCAATATATGGCTCTATAATAAAAGTAAAACAAATCTATTATAGAAGCAAATGAATTGTAAATTAAGAATCCTAAATATAGTAAGTTTCTTTAAGTTATAATTTCTGCTTTATTCACAGCGGAGGTCTTAACAAAAGTTACAATATTTCTTAAACAGTTATACAGTAAGAACTAACAAGGAAATACAACCTACATTTTAATTATAATGTATCAGAAAGTTGATGTGTTTAGATAGCTTGTACTCAGCATTAGAGTATGTATTTGAGTCAATGATACAGATTGCTGGTCAGTGAGAATGTGGCTACCACGTGTGAATTCTAAATGTAAGGCACTTACTGCCTGTTGCATGCAAGAAAAGAAAAAAACAAGACAGCACAAGCGGGGTGTGGTGGTGCATGCAGGCCTTTAATCCCGGCACTTGGGAGGCAGAAGCAGCCCAATGTCTACAGAGTGAGGTCCAGGACAGTCAGGGCCGCTGCACAGAGAAACCCTGTCTCAGAAAACCAGCCAACCAACAGAAAGCACTTATACTCACACTACACTTAGTGGTGAGGTACGGCTGCATAGTCATGGCATGTTTAACCATGAGTTGGGGTCTTATTTTGCTGAATAAGAACAAAGTGGTTATACAAGCTACCAATCTTCCAGAATTTACACCTTTATTGTCTGAGTCTAGAAAAAAAAAAAGAGAAGTAAGACATTTGTATTTAGAGTACCAATGAGAATGTTAAATAATGGAAGTGACAAAAAGAGAATTAGGATCAATACTCCATATGCAGTTACACAAAACACAGTCAAAGGAAGCTACTTAGGAGGTATTTTGGCTCTTAGAAAATACTTATTTTTAGAGATGATTAGTAACATCGATAGGATATTAATGTCACCAATGAAGTCTATGATTAGAGAAATAGAGAAAGAAAAAAAGAGGTATATATGGGGGAAGGGAAAATTAAAGAAAAACAACAACAGGCCCTGTGTAAGAAAAGAACGGATATCTGCATTTCCCTTAGGTGCAAATGCCACCTCAGCTAGGCAGTCAGGCCCAATGGAGAAACTGAGGCCTACTGCAGCTCCTCATTGTGTACATCAAGAAACGGGGAGCGTGATGCTAAAAGTCTGTGCTGTTATGCAGTAGTACCAAATATGACGTATGTAATTATTGATAACAGGTTTCAGATATGTGACTCATATAACTGATAATATAAAATATTAAATACTTAATTTACATAGAAAGTTTCAATAGATTAAAAATTAAGATTAAGAAATATTTAAGATTAAACATTAAGTATTAAGAGAATTTTATACAACTATAAACAGTATTAGAAATATAGTATTATATTTTAAAATATTACAATAGTTAATGCAATTTCTTTGAAAGTTTTCTATAATTAAAATAATTCCAAACAGTTTTGTGATACCATTTTAGAAAAATTCTGGGCCCTAGACTTCATTCTTATTTAATATGATATCTAAAAGTACATATTGAAAGATGTATAAGGGAGATGAGATTTATGCTTTTATTATACTGTTGTATTTAGGTAATCTTAGAATATAATCTAAAATGAACTGTCCAACAAATTTATATCATGAAAACCAAATTACCCTTAAAAGTGATGTAACTAGTTATTAGGCAAGCAAATCTAGAGGTAAAACTTGAGAAAAGAGCCAAAATACTTAAAAATAACATAACATTAACTTACAGACTAATATATAAAATAGCTTACCAGCTAGAGATTCCTCATATTTAAGAATATGTTCAACTAGGTTATCAACAAGTTGAGTACAAGCTTTCTTCACAGGTTTATATGAGGAATCCTCTTCAGACTTCAACAACTATATATGTATACATAGAAAAAAATTCCAGTAAAATTATTCATCAGACAATAATAACAATAATGTACATGCATTAAATGTCAACAAGCATTTTCAGTTCTTAATATTAAAATACAAATAAAGCCAAAATATATGACATATTTAAAAATATTCTTTAAATCAGTAATTTATAAGGCCAACAATTTTAGTATGTAAACTGCTGTGTACAGGGTCAGATACTGCAGAAACACAGGAAAGATAACTTTTCTCTCTCATGCCAGCCACAGCCACAGAACTCTACCCATTGCTAGATGATTGATTTTAAATAATTAGTAACTGTATCTGAATTCTACCTTCTCAATTATAGAGCATAATGGCATATTCTTTGGCAGATTTCTTCTGCTTCATTCTTTGCCAAACCATTAAGAAACTGTGCTTACAAATACTATGAAGAACAATGAAGAGAAAGAGGGAGGCCTACCTATAGTAAAAAAAACCAACCCACTCTTATAGTCACTGGAGAAAAATGACTTAAGCTATATCTGTTTTGCCAATAATGATTAACCAAATATTTCTAAGGATATTAAAAGAAAATTGCATTTTATTTCCTTGGAAGCTATCAGACATAACTTTCTGCAAAAATATAAACATTCTATCTCTGCATTGTCTGAAAGAATTGCAAAAAGTCATGAGTGGCTCATGAGTGGAACTAACATGAAGCAAAACAAAAATACAAAATTCAAATTTAAAAATGCACAATGCTACTTTTAGGCAAGCATTTACAAAGCACTATAGTCTGGGCTGCCTGTTTTCTGAGTACAGAAAACTTAAGTTTCCTTTTTTTAATCTATCTATCTATCTATCTATCTATCTATCTATCTATCTATCTATCTTTTATTTTATGTATGTGAGTGCTTTGCTTGCAACTATATCTGTGCATCAAGTGCATGTTTGGTGCCCATGGAGGTCAAAAGAGTGTGTTGATCTCTAGGAACTGGAGTTTTGGGTAGTTGTAAGTAGCCCTGGGGGTGGTGGGAATCAAACACAGGTCCTCTTGGACACTGGCCAATGCTTGAGCATTCTTTCCTGGACATACATTCTTTTGAAAATCTTTTTGGAAACTATCCCTTTCAGCCAAGCCATGCAGCTACTTATTAAACCCACTGCTGAACCTGCAAGGCTCTTATGTATCCTAACTAAAAAACATGGTTTTCTTCCTTTCCGTTTTCTTCCCCCTTGGGGACAGGGTCTGTCTATGCAGTTCTGCTTGTTCTCGAACAAGATTCTTCTGCCTCTGTCCTGCTGTTTTTGTTTTTCAAATTTTAATAAAACTGTCCTCAAGTTAAAAAAAAAAAAGCCTGGATAATTAAAAATGAGTGACAGCAACCATAACAGTATGGAATATACACAGCATCACTATTCGATTAAAAAAATAATAAATGAGGGCTGGAGAGATGGCTCAGCGGTTAAGAGCACTGACTGCTCTTCCAGAGGTCCTAAGTTCAATTCCCAGCAGCCACATGGTGGCTCACAACCATCTGTAATGGGATCTGATACACTCTTCTGGTTTGTGTCTGAAGACAGCTACAGAGTACTCATTATAGATAAAAATAAATATATCTTTGAAAAAAAAAAAAAAAAGAAAGACAATCTTGATTTACCCAAATTCAATTGTGAAGTACAAGTTTTCATTGATCCACTCTTTTTTTTTAAACAACTTTTTTCTTTTTAAAGAAAGCATTTATTTATTGTATGTATATGAGGATACTATAGCTGTCTTTAGACACACCAGAAGAGGGCATTGGATCCCATTACACATAGTTGTAAGCCACCATGTGGTTGCTGTGTTGATCCACTCTTATGTGCAGTTACGAACATAGCACTCTAGATTGGTTTACTTGGGGTGATCACCAAAAACTGTTTTTGTTCTTTTTTTCCCCCTTAAGATATCATGTAAGAGAATAGCAATGGCTTGTGCTGTAAGATCAAGAATTGAAAAATTACAAAGCTTCTGTAAGGCAAAAGACACCGTCAATAAGACAAAAAGGCCACCAACGAATTGGGAAAGAATTTTTACCAATCCTAAATCTGATAGGGGACGAATATCTAATATATACAAAAAGCTCAAGAAGCTGGACTCCAGAAATTCAAATAACCCCATTAAAAAATGGTGTACAGAGCTAAACAAAGAATTCTTAACTGAGGAATACCTAAGGGCTGAGAGCACTTAAAAACATGTTCAACAGCCTTAATCATCAAGGAAATGCAAATCAAAACAACCCTGAGATTCCACCTCATACCAGTCAGAATGGCTAGGATCAAAAATTCAGGTGACAGCAGAAGCTGGCAAGGATGTGGAGAAAGAGGAACACTTCTCCATTGCTGGTGGGATTGCAAGCTGGTATAACCACTCTGGAAATCAGTCTGGAGGTTCCTCAGAAAATTGGACATAGTACTACCGCTAGATCCAGCAATACCTCTCCTGGGCATATACCCAGAAGATGTTCCAACTTGTAATAAGGACACATGCTCCACTATGTTCATAGCAACCCTATTTATAATAGCCAGAAGCTGGAAAGAACCCAGATGTCCCTCAAAAGAGGAATGGATACAGAAAATGTGGTACATTTACACAATGGAGAACTACTCCGCTATTAAAAACAATGAATTTATGAAATTCCTAGGCAAATGGATGGACCTGGAGGGCATCATCCTGAGTGAGGTAACCCAATCACAAAAGAAGTCACTTGATATGCACTCACTGATAAATAGATATTAGCCCAGAAACCTAGAATACCCAAGATACAACTTCCAAAACACAAGAAAATCAAGAAGGAAGACTAACGCATAGATACTTGATTCCTCCCTAGAATAGGGAATAAAATATCCATGGAAGGAGTTGCAGAGACAAAGTTTGGAGCTAAGACGAAAGGATGGACTATCCAGAGACTGCCCCACCCGGGGGTCCATCCCATAATCAGCCACCAAACAGACACTATTGCATACGCCAGCAAGATTTTGCTGAAGGGACCCTGTTATAGCTGTCTCCTATGAGGCTTTGCCAGTGCCTGGCAAATACAGAAGTGGATGCTCATAGTCGTCTATAGGATGGAACACAGGGCCCCCAATGGAGGAGCTAGAGAAAGTACCCAAGAGCTGAAGGGGTCTGCAACCCTATCGGAGGAACAACAATATGAACTAATCAGTACCACCAGAGCTCATGTCTCTAGCTGCATATGTAGCAGAAGATGGCCTAGTCGGCCATCACTGGGAAGAGAGGCCCCTTGGTCTAGCAAACTTTATATGCCTCAGTACAGGAGATTGCCAGGGCCAAGAAGTGGGAGTGAGTGAGTAGGGGAGCAGGACGGGCAGGGGGGGGGTGGTGGTGGAGGGGAGGAGGGTATAGGGGACTTTTGGGATAGCATTTGAAATGTAAATGAAGAAAATATCTAATAAAAAATGTGGGAAAAAAAAAACAACAAAAACCAAAACCAAAACCAAAAGTGCAAAATAATTTATTATAAATTTATTATATTATATATATTATATATATTATATATATTATAAATTTATTATAAATTTTGGTTCATGACACTACCACTGTTGATTGGGTATGTATTTTAATGTATTAATTATAAATAATAATCTGACACAGGATCTCATTATGTAGCCCTGACTGACCGGGAGCCGAAAGTATAGACCAGGCTGGCCTTGAACTCACAGAGATCTCATGCCCTTGACTCTTGAGTGCTGGGATTAATGGCCTATATTACCATTCCTGGTTCTGCTTTTTGTTTTGTTTTGTTTTAATTTCCAACTTCAACAAAAGTATTAATGTTTTGGGGCTTGTGTTCTTACAAAACATTATGATTTAACTCATTATTTCACTGCTCTCCAGCAGTCTTCCTCTTCTGGGTAAAGATTAAGTCAGATCTTTGTGAAGTACACTTGTATATGTGTTCTAATTCACATGTACAATGTTTTCTTGAATATACATCTCATAGCAGAAATACTGGGTATAACACATATGAATATTCACCTTTTTGAGTAAATACTATCAACACATATGAATATTCACCTTTTTGAGTAAATACTATCAAATACTCTTTCCCAGAGTGATTATATAGGATAGAACTCTTTACGTGGCATGTTTAAGTCTTCAGGATTTTAGAGTATACGCATACAGCACAAGGAGAAGCTTCAGTAAGGGACACAGACCTAAATATAATACTCACTTAAGTTTCATATATTCCTCAAATAAACTGCTAGAAGTAATTTTAGTATGTCTGAGTTCTGGCTATCAAAAGATTAGGTGTGGAATTTTCTTTCTTTTTTTTTTAAATCTTGGGTTTTCAAGACAGGGTTTCTGTGTAGTTTTACCTGTCTTGGAATTCGCTCTGTAGAGCAGGCTGGCCTTGAACTCCCAAATGTGAGGATTAAAGGTGTGTGCCACCACTGCCAAATGTGGGGGATTTTCAATCTGTGGAATCAGCTCAGTGCTCAAAGATGTTGAATTGGGGAGTATTTCAGATTTTACATTTCTAGGGTAGAAAGGCACAGCCCTAACTGAGTAGTAGTGCCTACAGACACGATGTCTTTTTTATTTATATCTAGTTACTGTTTTATGTGTATGACTGACTATCTTACCTGCATGGATGGATATGGACTACCTGCATGTCTAATGACCTTAGCGGTTACAACAGTCTGTCAGATTGTCTGGGACTGGAATTACAAATAGGTGTGCGCTGCCATTTGGATACTGGGAACTGAACTCAGGTCTTCTGCAAGGGCAATGATTATTACTTTTAATTCTCTCTCTTCAACTAGCACTCAGGAGGCCGAGACAGGAAGATCTTGAGTTCGAGGCCAGCCTGGTCTACAAAGTAAATTCCAGGACAGCCAAGGCTGCATAGAGAAACCCTGTTGTGAGATATTGCCTCCAAAAAAGTAAAAAGTAGGGCAAAGTGTTAGAGAACTAAGTCAGTGAGTAAGAGCTCTTGCTGTGCAAGGGTAAGGAGCATACTTCACGTCCTGAACAGGCATGGACAAGCTGGGCATGGCTGTATGTGTCTGTATCCCCAGCACTGGGGGTGGAAACAGGAGGCTATGGGGAGCTTACTGCCTCACGAGCCTAGGCAAATGGGTGAGTTTCAGACAGAGGGTTGAGAGTCTTAAGAGAACAAGACAGACTGAAAGAACACCTACATTCTCTTCTAGATTCCACACATGCACACACACTTCCTACCTCCTACACAGACGGGAAGGAAACATGCTGTTAACTTTTAAAGACTGGAGACGAACACTCTTAATTGAAAACTTCTGAAAGCACTAACTGTGGTTTAATTTTACAACACTAAAAGAAATGCCACATATTTTGTAATAGGCCAAATAATTATTTGTTTATTTAACTTAATGTTACTTTTATATTCATTTATAGATTTCATGAGTAGGCCTTAGTAAGATTAGTGCTTCTCAACTTGTGGGTCAAGGCCACTTTGGGGTCACATATCACATATCCTGTATGTCAGAATTTACATTACTATTCAAAATCGAAGCCCAATCACAGTTATAAAGTAAACATGAAATAACGTTATGGTTTGGTGTCACCATCTATCACAGTATGAGGAACTATATTATATTATATCACAGTATGAGGAACTATATTAAAGGATTGCAGCATTGTGAAGAATAAGAACTACTGTTCTAGATTAAAGGGATAAGAAAAAAAATTACCTGAAAGCATAGCTAAAATTTCAACTAGTAATTCGGAAAACTTAGCAGTCAACTGGATAACTGATTCAATAACCAACTTAAAAGACACAGCTTAACATAGTGAAATAAGTTTCACCTACTAAAACATAAATATTTAGGAACTGAAAAATTCCTTTTTAAAATGATAAAGACCCTTTATTAAATTTCATGCTATCAAAATTATACTCACATTTTGAAGGAGTTGCTCAAACCAGTCATATCCAGTATCTCTACATGCTGCAACCTACGGTGAAAAGGTAATAAAATTCTTAAAATAAGGCATTTATAATAACGTTATAAAGACTTGTGCCAGTTACATTGTGGAGTATAAATGTATAGTTGTATCTACAAGTAAGTAGTCATAGCCACAAGGAAGAGAGACCATGAACCTCAGAGAGAGCAAGGAGGGGTTTAGAGGAAGGAAAGAGAAGGGAGAAATGTTGAAATTGTATTATATCTCAAAAACTAAAACAAAAGACATCTATTTTACAACAGTATTATAGTTATGCTGTAGCATGAAGTATATGCATACTTTTTTAATTTGAAAAGTTATTCTTAAAATTATTTTTTCAGTAACTCAAACACTTATGAAAAACAAAGAAATCAGTTAATATTAAAACTGATATGATACCAAATTATTAAAAAATAGCTTGATATATTCTATCAGAAAAATCTATAAGGTTTCAAACAATGGAAAAAAGTGTTTTGTTTCTTCACTCTCTAAGATTTATTGCTAACTGTGAAATAGAGATGACCATGTAACTGAGTATATATAAAAATTTCTAATATTCAACATAGAGAAAGCATTGTGGATAAGCAAATTATAGCTTGCTTATTTATTTATTTATTTATTTATTTATTTATTTATTTATTTATTTATTTATTTCTGAGACAGGGTTTCTCTGTGTAGCCCTGGCTGTCCTGGAACTCACTCTGTAGACCAGGCTGGCCTCGAACTCAGAAATCCGCCTGCCTCTGCCTCCCAAGTGCTGGGATTAAAGGAGTGCGCCACCATGCCTGGCTTATAGCTTATTTATGTATTAACTAAAAAACATATTCTCTTGGTTTTTTCTGTTTTCCACGATGGAAGAATGGGAACACACCAATAACAACGCTTACACACGTGAGTATTGAGAAAGCCGCGTGCAAACCCTTTCTCTTTTTCTTAGGCCCCAGATGTCCCAGAAAGGGAAGCAGTACTGAGTGGCAGGCACAGCATGTCACCATGGCAATGCATCAGCTGGCCTTGTGCTCAGTGACCACACCCTGGTCCATGCTTCTTACCACATCAGTGATGTTTAAAATCTTCCTTGTCATTGCTTCTTTGTCATTATGTGGAGTTGGAGTAAACCAGAGCTTTTGGAATGTTTCATTTACTAATTTCTAGAAGGAGAAAAAGAAACCCAATCAATTACTAACAAAGACTGCAACCTTATAATTAATTGTGAATTCCCATTAAAGCCCAACACAAAGCTATAGCTAGTTATTAAAAGAAGTGTTTGCATTAATTAAAAGTTTTCTTGGGATTAAAACAACAGATTTTGCTAATTATGAACTTTGTCTAATGGGTTAAGATTTCAAATAGTGGATGGGTAAAACTATGTTTAACTTTCGGCTTCTGCATAAAAATACTTTTAAAATAAAAAAAAAGTATGTGTTGTGTGCCTGTGTGTATATGCATCACCTGTGTGCAAGTGCCTGCAGGAGCCAGAGGTGGTGTTGGGTCCTCTAGAACTGGGGTGCAGGTGGCTGTGAGCTACCTGGTATGGGTGCTGGAACTGAACCTGGGTTCTCTGCAAGGCCAGCAAGCACAATGATGAGCCATCTTTTCAACCCCTGAATTGTTTTTGATCAGACTAAAACCTCTTTTATGTCTCTGTGTGTGTGTGTGTGCATCCCTGCCATGAATGCACATAAAAGAGCGATAGGACATCCAGGTGTCTACATCTATCACCTTTTTACCTAGCTGCCTTGAGACATGATCTATCACTGAACTAGAAGCTTGCTGTTTTGGTCAAGTTGGCTAGCTAAAAAGCCTTTGAAACCTGCCTGTCTCCACCTGCCCAATGCTAGAGTTAAGGCACATGCAGTCATGTCCAGCTTTTTATGTGGATGCTGGAGACCTGAACTCAGGTTCCTCATGTTTGTAAAAAGTTGCTCTTACCCAGTATCTACATAGCTCCATTGTATTGCTTTAAAGGAAGAAACGTGTGTGGGATAGTCTTATATCAACTTAACACAAGCTCAAGTTAACTGAGAGGAGGGAATCTCAATTAAGAAAACGCCTCCTTGTTGAAGGGGTCTGCAACCCTATAGGTGGAACAACAATATGAACTACCCAGTACCCCAGAGCTCGTGCCTCTAGCTGCATATGTAGCAGAAGATGGCCTAGTCGGCCATCACTGGGAAGAGAGGTCCCTTGGTATTGCAAACCTTATATGCCCCAAATACAGGGGAACGCCGGGGCCAAGAAGCGGGAGTGGGTAGGTAGGGGAGCAGGGTGGAGGGAGGGTATGGGGAACGTTCAGGATAGCATTTGAAATGTACATAAAGAAAATATCTAATAATAATAATAATTAAAAAAAAAAAAGAAAATGCCTCCTTAAGATTGGTCCTGGGTTCAATACTAAAGCAGGCTGGGCCAGCCAGATGGAGCAAGCCAGTAAGCAGCACCAGTAAGCATTAGCTTCTGCCTCCAGGTTCCTGCCCTGCTTGAGGTCCTGTCCTGACTTCTTCCAATGCTGAAGAGTGAGGCGAACAGTAAGCTAAACAAACCTCTTCACCCCAAAGTTCCTTTGTTCATGTTATTTTATCATAGCAATAGCAACCCTAACTAGGACAGAAATTGGTACCAGGAGAGTGGGCCACTGTTGTCATAGATCTGACCATGTTATTTTTGGGAAGATGGTGGAAGGTCTTTAGATCTTTGGACAAAAAAACCCAAAAAGCCCAACCCCAACGCAAACCCATTAGGTATTAAAGCTCGGTGAGCTGTCCTGGGGAGCTTGGTAGAATGTTGACAGCAATGCAGAAGGGGGAGGCAGCTTGAGAGTTCCTTAATGACTATCAGAGCTGCTTGATATTTTAAGTTAAGAATTTGTGGTTCTGGTAAGCTAGGGCTGAAGAATAAGTTGTGGTTAACAAAACACTAGAAAAACTAAAAAACTTTGTTTTACTGTGACAATTGATGTTGGCCAGCTGGAGCTGACAAACTGGTGATTATCAAGCAGAGACCAGCATCACTCAGGTAAAATCTTTTGACAAGTGTTTGCTCAGAGTCAGCATAAAGAAGCTGTATTCAGAGGTAGCCAAGATAGTACCTTGTGCTGGTACTTGTTTTGGAGCGCACGCAGCTGAGGTTTGGCTACTTGGGAAGGTGCAGCTAGAGTAGCAGTGGAAGCCCCAGGACTGAACTGAGTGGGTCACGCACAACAGCTGAGGCTTTGCATCATGAAAAGAGCCTATTGGTGAAAGCGAGCCCAGTTGCAATGGGAGATGCCAGCATTTGGAAGATGCCAATACCACAGCAGGACTGTCAGAAACAGCAGCAGCTGTGTGTGGAGTGGAACCAGCCTGAGTTCAGAGGACAAGCTGTGTGTTTCCCAGACTGTGGAACCTGAGAAGTGACCCAGGCCTTTTGGAGGAGCCTGGAAGACATTAGTGAGTCCTAGATACTGGACATCGAGTGACTTACACTGTTGGAATTTGGTTTTGCATTTATCTGTGCCCTCATTTTTTCCCTCATGAAATAGAAGTGTTTTAACTTAATTTTGATTTTATAGTAGTCCACACTTGGGAGAGTTTCTACTTTAAGAGACTTGAAAGTGTTTGAATTTGTAAGACTGTGGGACTTTTTAAGTTTGTAAAATGTTTCAAATTATGGTGTTTATATTAATGTTAGATCTTGAGGATAAACAAGAAAAGAAAGGTTGTGACTTTCCAGCGTTTGTGTGTCAAGCTGACAAGGGGTCAATTATACAGGATAGTTTTATGTCAACCAGACACTAGCTAACGTCGCCTGAGAGAAGGGAACGTCAATTAAGAAAATGCCTTACAGGCTATTGGCAGGTCTGTAACTGAAAATCATTAACATACTATTTGAAAATCACTTTAACTTCAATCTAGTAATAATTTTGGATATAATACAGTCATTACAGTTAAATAAATACTGTAATGGTTGAATAGGTTGGAAAAGATCACATTTTAATAATATAAAGTCTAGAAACAAAATAAAAAAATTAGATTCAATAAGCACCTAAAAAATTGTAACATTAATAAAAAAGAAATTCCATATGATCAGATTTTCATCTTACCTTAATGCCCTCTTCATCATTGACTCTACGAATCATTTTTACACACATTTCTGTAATTTTTGGAAATGTTGGTTGTTCAATACAGATGTCTCTTAAAATCTTTATTACTCTTTTCCTGACACTGATCCCAGTATCCTAAGAACAAAACGTATTTTCAAATGTTAGGAAATTTCAGATGTTTTAGGTGTGTGAAATTTGACAAAATAAAACTAAAGATTTCTCATAATCATTACAGTCCCTATTTGTTAACTGAAAAATATTTTTCATATATTTAAATAATATGACATAAAATCTATCTATACTTAGTAATGAACACAAGACCAGAGAATAAATTTGCTGGATTTAACTAAGGTGATAAAATTTCAGAATACCATCTATGACATAGCAAACAAAGTGTTTACGCTAAATCAAGTAAAACGTTTTGAATTAACTATTTTTGTACTACACTAATGGTAATGTCAAAACCTTGCCATTGCAGCAATGTATAACACTGTGTGCTAATGCATCAATGTACAGCTCTATAAGGAATCAATATGCTTGAAGTGGGGGGGGTCTGCCTGCTATGGAAGTAATTCGTACATAGACAGACAGACAAACACACACTGCAAAGACAATATAATTACTCCAGAGTCCTATCCAAAAACAGTTAATTATCATACATAATTACTACTAATTAGTGATTATAAACTGGCCTAAGAATAATTGAAAAATGGATCTAAGTTTTACCAACAATGGGCTTTATAATACTTGCCTCTTCAAAGCATAACCTTTAGAATGGTGATACAGTTCAGATTAAGCAACAGAAAAAATGTAATTCACATTTATTCTTTTTAGATTAATTATAAATTTTATACTAAAATTAAAATAAGGTGTGATGTTTAAGGTATGTATTCATAAGTTACTATAAGACAGAAGACCAATACCAATATTCTTTCAATCAGCATGTCATAATACTGCTCAGCAAGCTGAGGGCGACACAGGACAAAGCGACCTAGCAATTCCACTGCTGCCTCTCGAACACTAGTGGAGTTATCCATTAGTCGCCCATGAACTCCGCGCTGCATGTCAAGCTAAAGAAGAGGGAGAGAAACAAAATGTCATTTACAGCCACAGAGAGGATCTTCAAATTTGAGAAGAAAAGTAAAACAAAGACTTTTTGCTCTTACCCTTGCTAGAATACTGGGGTCTACAGCAACAACCTCAGACAAACACTTCATGGCTTTTGTTCGAACGGCAATTGCATTTTCACCAAGAACTCGTAGTATCTGCCAGGCAAACAACATTCTCATAAATTTTAAAATACTTAACACAATACAGCATGAAAATACATGTTGTGTGTGTGTATGTGTAAGCTATCATCTTACTAGTCCAAAATCTTGAGTTAGACCAGTATACATAGAAAGGTATTCTATATTTCAGTATTTTCCTTTACTTCAGTATTCTCAATTAAACATACATATACATTTATGTTTATATATTTAATAACATTGAGCTTCACTAAAATCTTATGTGTAACTTTTATCGAAGATAGTATTATTTGCTATGACTTGATAAATGAAAATTTATTTTTATAGGGCCATACAAACACATGTCCATTTGTTTATACAAGATCAATATGTAGAGGGCAGGCCTAGCTAATGAAAAACAAGGAACAGAGACAAATGCTGCTGCCATAATCCATCAACACTACCCTCAACAAAGATCACACACTGTCCACTATCTCCAAAAGTAACCAGAAGAAAAAAATAATCAATCAATTTACCTGTGTCAAATAAATATCAAAGCTCTGGGCAAACGGCCTCATAGAGGCCAAATATCGAACAATCAAGCACGCATCATCATAGTCCACAGTGTCAGAGTTCATCCTACAACAAAAAGCACTGTGTGTGACGTGATATGTTCTTTTAAATAGATATCTACACTTCATATATCTCTAGCCCATTTTCCCCTGCATCTTACTTTAATGTGCTGAACTGAGAAGGTGTGGTTTTGATAATGCTTCGAAGAAACTTTTTCCGGTTCTCAGCGCGATGCATGATCTGCCCAGTTGTCTCAAGTTCTTTTGCATGATGTGTTGCGTCAGATGATTCTTCATCTTTTTGTGATTTCATTGCTTTTTCTGTTTCCAGAGTTGTGTCACGGAACCACTGGGCTATATAGAATTTACGAGAAAACTGGAAAGACATTAGATAAATTTGAGTTGATACAATTAATAATATTTCTAATTAGTCAGGAATAGTACTGTAGCTTTCTTTAAAATAGCCTCTATCAGAAAGAAGCAGATTTAAAAGACTGATAAAATTCTGAAATATCCTGTATTACAGAATTTTCTTTTTTCACATTTAATTATAAATTTGTTAATGTAAAAAGCTAACTTAATAAAAATGATTGTATTACATATAGATAGACTAGTACTATCAGCTACTTGAGGTAGACATTCACATGACTCAGTAAGATTTGGTAGTAAGACCACTGGGAAAGTTTAGGATAAATGCATAAAGTAGTGAAGATAAAATACCACCAACTGTTTTCAACTCTTATCTGTGTAATAAATACACAAATTAAATACAATAAAACAGGTCAGCACAGAAGCACTTCTGTGTATCTATTCTAAGCCTATAGATTAGAAATCTGTCTTAGGTAGCTAAAACAATACAGAGGTTACTGCAACTCTTTTTATCGGACCAGTTAAAAAATAAATTGAAAACACCCATGCGTTTATGTGCAGTGTTGTTTATGAACTTTACACCAAGCCTACAAAGTGTACAAATTGTATACAGGGCCTATTATATTCTGGAAATGTAACTTAATTTTCAAAGAAGTGTATACACACATATATCTTTGTACATGCTAATGGAACATCTTCAACACTGAGTGACCTATACTCATTTTTAGGATTAGCCTAGATTTAGAGATAATCTGTAAACCAAGTGGTGGTGGTACACGCCTTTAATCCCAGTTTGAGGAGGCAGAGGCAGAGGCAGAGGCAGAGGCAGGCAGAACTCTGAGTTCAAGGCCAGCCTGGTCTACAAAGTGAGTTGCAGGACAGTCACGGTTGTTACACAGAGAAACCCTGTCTCAAAAATCCAAAAGCAAACCAAGACAAAAGTCTATAAAAACATTTCCAAATATCTTCTTTCCTCTTTCTCTACCCCAATTTACTTTTAGAGCACAATTTAAAGGCAACACATATCTCACCACTAGCGAAGGGTCAGTTTCAGTGTTCTCATCCAGATAATCAAGCAATGCTTTTTGCAATTGTTGGATCTCATCTTCTCCTCCAGAAACCTAAACCACAATAACAGCAACCATAAAGTTATCAGGGGCTGGCTTGTTTATTACTGATTCCCCACCCATTTCTGAACCAGTGTTCCAGCATGTCTGGCTTCCAATTTGTGAGCTTCTGCCCTAGTCTTCCAAAAGGTGGAATTACAGATACATAAGCACTAAGCTACTGGCATGCTTTAATAGGTTGTGTAGATGTAAATACATATCTGACGGGGAAAAATGAGAAACACACAAATATAGTTATTTTAAGAATTAGAAAGTATGATTTCTGAAAAACAAACTGCTACTTGAGCTTGGCTTTATGAACTATATTCTATCTTTAAAAAAGTTTATTAAGTGGTTGATGTAAATATTATCCCAAAATGTCCTTTCCTGGACCTGGTACAGAATTTACATTTGACAAAAAAACCAAAACAAAACGCTACTTTTTCCCCTAGAGACAGGACTCACATATCCAAGCACCATTTTGAACTCATTGTATATTTTATACCTTATGAATATACACCAAAATTTTAATCTAGTAAGTGAAAAATATTAACAGCTATACTGATATGCACTATATATTTCAGGTGGCTATATAATTACTATAGAAATAAAAATTAAGGGGAAGGAAGAGAGTGTATTTGTGGGCTCTGGGAATTTAATTGAGCTTGTTTAATGTGGATCCTGGGGATCTGAATCGGGTCCCCACACTTGTGTGGGACTTTAATTGAGCTATCTCCCCAGCACTATTCCAACTGTTCTTTGAAGACTTGATTTCAAATTATACATAAACTTTACTTACTTTCAGCCTCTCATCTGTGGGATCATTTATTTTTTCAAGGAGTCCTAGTCCTTTAACTAATAAATGATAGTAAGGTAGAGAATGACTGCAGAAAATCCCCTGACCTGACCTCTGGCACCCAGCAGATCCAGAGAAGGACCTAAAACTTGACCTTTAGGATAATTTCTTGAGGACTGTTAGTGTTGGTGCTGCTTTTGTAGGCAATCACATTTGAAAATTTTAGCTCTAGAGAAGTGTGTGTGTGTGTGGTGGGGGATGGAGATAATGGGACATGATGCTTGTAAATAATTAAAATTAGTCCAGAAAGAAAAAACATGCATGTGTTATGGGACATTATGAACCCAACCTGGACTAAATTAGACCCCGTCTCTTTTTCCCACACCAAATGCAAACAAACAAGCAACTATTTATATAATTAATTTAAATCCTTTTTTTCAATACCTGTTTTAAAATTCGTTCTATAGACCCTTGATCCATCTTGCTGGTGACAGCATCTTTTCTCAGTCGCGCAGCAACAGTCCCAAGGTAATCAAGAGATGCCACTCTTAAAGCCATTTCTGTTGACTTGTTACTGAACTGATGAACCTGAACAGCAAACATGGGGTACTGCTGACTAAGGACGTCTAAAGACTGACTACAATTCTATCATTCTCATAGTTTCAGGATAGTACTATTACATTTTCTAGTTTATAAAAAGTTAGGTTACTAAAATTTTGAAACAATTTATATCATTCCAAATATACTTTAAAATTAAGAGAAATAACAATATTTCTTTCCATTACTTATATTGCACTATGAGAACTTAAAAGTGCCATGATTTTAAAAATAATCTAAAAATGAAAGAATGTTCTTACTAGTCAGTTTCATGCTTTCAAATGGATAACTGCAATAACTCAGGACTCATAGTTGAGATGTTTTAAACCAACAATGTAACAAATACAAACCCCCATCCCATAAAACCATCTTAAAAAGCAATGCTATTATATGTAATGAAATCAAAGTGCTAAAATTCACATTTTTGCTTTCTACAGGTACTGATGATATAATGTACAGTTATACACATGCAAAAATAGATGCAATGTTCATGTTCTTACACATTTTTAAAGAATTCATCATCTGTGAATCAGAGTATATCCTCATTATGTTGTCTTGTAGTAATTAATAATCTTTAAATGCTATTCTCTTACCAACAGCCTCCCTAACAAGCTAAGGAGTAGTTCAGCAGCCGGCCACTCGGGCTTATTGACTGTTGAGAGAAGGTCTTGAACAAAGTTTTCAAAAAGCGGTCTGTAATCTTCTTCTCCTTGTTTACTACCACATCTAGTCAAAGAGAAACAAGGAAAAACATGTTCATTTTCATAATGTGTGAATGTTGTTAGAGTAGATTCCCCTGCTCCTGTGTTTAGTAACAAGATATGTAAGAGTACGTTAAATTAAATGAGGTCTAAAAAAAAAATCAATTTCTGCAATTGCATTTTCCATGAATTGTAAAGAATATTAGCTGATAGTGTCATTACCCTCTGGAAGTTATAACAAGTCTTAAGCAGGATTTTGTGGACAATTCTCATTAATTCTCCTGAGCCTTGAACTCCTGACTTTACAAGCAGAATGCCTCAAAATTTTGTAGACAGAAATTCTAGAAGTACAACAGTGAAATACTTAAATGTGGGGGGTTTAAGAGAAGCATATTCACTTGTTTTTTTAAAATCTCTTCCTCATTTTAAAGGTCAGGTGTATTTGAGGTTCTGGTACTGGCAGAAAACTTGATTAATCTTCTTCTACAGAGACCACTTCACACTGTGGAAAATAAAAGCACACTGCTGATCTTACTCACTTTTTAAGAAAGATGGAGAGAAAGTTTTGGGCTGTTCTCATAGCTGTTTCGTAAGAGTTCGTAATGACAACATCCTGATCAACCTAGAATGAGAAAAAAAAGTTTGTAAAGAGTGATGGTTTGTACATGCTCTGCCCAGGGACTGGCACTATTAGAAGGTGTGGCCCTCTTGGAGTAGGTGTGTCACTGTGGGTGTGGGCTATAAAACCCTCATCCTAGCTGCCTGGAAGTCAGTATTCTGCTAGCAGCCTTCAGATGAAGATGGAGAACTCTCAGCTCCTTCTCACCATGCATGCCTGACTAGATGCTGCCAAGCTCCCACCTTGACAATAATGGACTGAAACTGAACCTGTTAGCCACCCCAATTAAATGTTGTCCTTTATAAGACTTGCCTTGGTCACGGTGACTGCTCACAGCAGTAAAACCCTAACTAAGACCTAAAGATAAAAGAAATAATGGAGAACTGAGGCCAGCAGCTACTGCCATGAATTATCGAATAGAGGTAAAACATTCAAGTATTTAAGATATTCTTTTATACAAAATGGGAGAAGCCACAGATGGTGTATTAAACACATGCTAAAACATTACAAATACTTATAAATAATGGTAGAGTTCATTTAAGTTTATTAAAAATGAGAAATGTAATTAAATACTACCAGTAGTTTTTTTTTTAAAAATCATGATTCGTATCAGAACAAGAAGCAATGGAGTCAAAGTACAAAAACTATTTTTTTAGAATTATAGATAGTTTAGTGTTAGAATATTAGTCAGTATCCTAGCTAAAAGAGATATATGTAATTCAACTACCAAAGAATATTCTAACTTCAAAGTTTATGAAACCAATATAGTATAAACAGAAATGTGAAACTTTTAGTAGAAATTTAAAGATTAAGAGAGCCACAGCTGAAGAAACTGTGATAAATACAAAAAGAGCATGGCAGACTTTTACAGTAACATGCAATAGAACTATCACGGAGATGGAAATGTGGATGGCCTCCAGTAAAGTAAAGGTATGTATCCCAGAACAATTTTAAAGAAACTCTTAGCTTTAAGTTATAATGGAATTGTTATGTGTCAAACTCAAGGCAAAAAGAATCTGACAAAAAATGTTGAGTAAAAATTAGCTTTTGATGTTTGGTTTGTTGCTGCACATGTCAGTGCTAAATTCTGTACCCGAAGGTCTAGCTGCCTAGGAGTGAATTCTCACGTTTACCAGCTTTAGCTGTGCAAACTTTTCCCTTAATTTAAAACTGTTGGTTTAATAAAAATGGCTACATCTAATTACTGGAGGGATTAGAGGTAGGTGGATTTTGAATTACCTGGTTGGGGGTTACAGAAAAACAAAACAAAACAAAAAAACCCAAAAGAAATAAAATGCCCTATAGGATCCAAAAATAAGTATTGATAGAATGTGTAAAACCACAAGCAACCTTAGCTGTGGTTCCTCCTCAGAGAACACCAGTCACTTCCCATGTCAATTCCATAGGAATTACGTACTTGCATGCAGGTACACCTAGCTCTGATCTTTCCTCTGACATCCACTTCTCAGTTGAGGCTGACAGCTGCCCTAACGTGCCTGTTTGGGTGTTGTTATGACTTATGTGTTTCATAGTGTACAAAAGAGTCAGAACCACAACTCATTTTCTGTGTCATGCTCTACAAGAAACCTAACCCCCCCCCCCCCAAGCCATAAATCCCTAATTAGGAATTTCAGTTTTAGAATTGCAGAAAATAAAGATGTTTATAGTCATTAAAGTACAGTTATAAAACCTAAATATTTCCTTACTTTTTTGTTTGAGTCTTCTTCTGAATTAGGATCCTTCTCCGATGATGGTAAGTGAACTACGCACTGAATAAGTTGTAAAACTAGAGCTGTAACCATCTGAATATACATAGGTTCTCCATCCACATCACTACTATTTAACCTTTAATGAAGAAGAAACAATTTAAGTCACAGAGTATAAAAAGAATCACATATATGATCCATTACCATCTGAAATTTCCAATATGCTTTCCTTACCATTTATTTAGTACTCTGACAGAGTTAATAAGCATAACTTTTATTTATTTTTATACATTTGTGTTTTGCCTGCATGCATGTCAAGTGTGGGGCATCAGATTCCCTGGAACTGGAGTAATAGTCGTGAACTGCAACATGGGTGCTGGGAATTGAACCCAGGTCTTCTGGAAGAGTAGCCGGTGCTCTTAATCACTGAGCCATCTCTCCAGCCTCAAGTATATTTTTAAAACCGGTTTGAAAAAACACCAAATAATGCCTATTCATAAGAGGAAAAACTATAGTATTTAATATAAAAATTTTATATTTTTAGGCACTGCAGATAAAACCTTAATGAATTATTGAATAAATTATAACAACTAAAGTCTGAGGTTTTCCAAATACCCATGTATTTTGGTCCACCTCTAATGAGTAGGATCGTGATCTGGGATGAAAACCACCTACATGGATGTGTATGTATATAATGACAATGTCTTGCTTTAGAGTAAAGGCTAGTGTAGAACTTGCTATGTACAACTTACTAGCCATTAAATTGTAGCAATCCTCCCTGCTCTGCCTCCCAGATGCTGGGATTATAGGCATGTACTACCATGCATGGCCCTAGTTAACTTAAAACAAAATAAATCTATTTAATTCATTTCATTCATTCATTCATTCATTCATTCATTCATTCATTCACTGTTTGTGCATGTGTGCACCTGCTGCCGTGGAATGTGGCATTCAGAGAACTTTCAGGGAATCAGTTCTCTCCTTCCAACATGTGAGTTCCAAGGTTTGAACTTAGATCATCACACTTGGTGACAAGGGTTCTTACCCACTGAAGAATCTTGTTTTTTTTTTTTTATCAATTCTTAATTATCTGTGCTAGAGGATGAGATTATATTAAACTTAATCTCCAAGTGTTTTAGTTTACATACACTATAGAAGTGTAAGAATTCATTTGTATACTGAACACTTTTCTTCACTTGAACAGATGTTTATCAGTGCACAGTGAGTTCAAAATATAATTTTATAAAATCAAACAAACAAAAAAATAACCCTATATACCAGGCCAATGCATTTGATCATCAGGAATAATGATGATTACCTATGATAACAGACAATAAAGTTGATTACAGCAGTGAATAACTCATTTATGAATGTGCTTAGTGATTAAATAGTATTTAATTCTGTGTCTATTCTCTGTTATTCTTTCCGTAAAAAAAGATTTATTTTCATGTGTATTGGTATTTGTGTTTTGTCCGTGTACCATGTGCACGCCTAGTGCCCATAGAGACTTTCCTTTATATGCATTGGTGTGCATCTGCATTTCATGGGCCTGGGTGATGCCTTGCAGAAGCCAGATAAGGGTGTCATATCTCCTAAAACCAGACTTACAGACACTTATGAGCTACCATGTGGGAATCAAATGTGGAATCCTTCTCTGGAAGAGTAGCCACTGCTATTAACTTCTAAGCCATTACACAAGTCCTTCTACATTATTCTTAAAGCCATTTTTCAGCTCTCTAAAATATTACTGAATAGCTTAACACTGTCTAAAGATTAAGTCCACCTTTCTTATCACAGCTCATAAAACAAATTTAAAACTGTCTTAAGTCCTTTGATCCACATGCCTCATGCTTTTCTTGTAGTTCATTTTGATCTCTAGTGCTTAGAAATGTTTTTGTTGTTGCAAATGAAAGGAGAGGTTTCTACTGGGTTAGGAACGCTTCTAAGCACATGGAAAGCATAGGAAAGTCCTGCACACGAAGACATTAACTGGTCCAAGTGTTAACAGTGCTCCAGGTGGTACAGATGCTTTTATTTCAGGACCAATGAACCTCATTAAGACCCTAAATATGCTGTATTACTTCACACATCCAAGCTATCTATGGAGTACTTCTTTTGTATAAATATCCAAAGATAAACCAGAGAGGAATGGAAAGTAAGTATATGACAGTTCAAATGTTCTTCACAGTAGTCACATTCTACCATAGTTACCTGAAATTCCTTAAACTTCTCTTGCTAGTTGGTAATCTTGCAAGTGAAGTAAAAATTTCTTCCAATATTAACTGCCTATGCTTTTCATATCTTGAAAATACCTGTTTAGTAATTATAAAATTACAAATTAAACTTATTATGGCAGAAAACACAATAAAAATAGTCTCATGAAATAAGGATTTCTATTATTTGAAGAGAAACCAGAGTATACATGCTATCTAGAATTAAAATGTTTTCAACATGTTGAGTAATAATGATAAAAAGAAATATATTCAAATGTTGTTATTTATTTTTCAAAGTGAGAGAGTCTGAAGTTTTGTTTAGAGAGACATGATACTTTGGATAGTGAAGTATGACAAGATTTAGAAGACATTAAAACATTCTGGTTTTTACAATAAAGTTTGTTACATTAAAAAGAAAGTTTTTCAAATTCAAGAAAAACATAATCAATGAAACCAAACCCTTAGCTGATGAAATCTAATAGGGCTAAAGTAATCCTCATTGTGAAGCAAATCTAACGGAAAACAGGAATCTGTCATCATTTCTGGAAATCTGGACCAAGTGATGACAATCTTATTTCATTTGTGGGTAACAGAAATTACGTACTGATTATACTTACTGCAGTGACTAACTTAATGGCACACAATTGTAGTTCACTGACATTTTCCACAAAAAAGGGTGTTATTCCCATTGATGAAACCTGAAAATTCAAGATTAATTATTTAGTGTATTATCTCTAGATGACTTCAGTGACACTGAACCTTACTATAGCCTAACACTCATACTTCAAAATACCCAGAGAGCAGTTTCTTTTCTGTGGCCTAATTAGCATATATTTCTTCTATAGCCTCTCATTCATATTAAATAATTTGCTTCTGAGCTGCCATTTCTCTAGTCTCTACATTTTAAACTGAACATCCTGGAAATTAAAGAAAGAAAAACAACTTTGTTTTCATGGATGAAACTATTCCAACATCTTAAAACTCATTTTTCATAGAAATTAGAATTTGGAATTGATCTATTCTCGCCCTTTCAGCTCAGTAGGCTTCCTTTCAAATATAATGGAATCTCTGTTTCTTCACCATAACACACTCTGAGTGGGCACACTGTGCTGGCACTACTACTGAGTGAACACGATTACACAAGATTTCTTGTGCCTAAGAATTTACAAAATGCTTCGAAAAAACCTTACCTGAAGAATTGTTGTGTCTGTAAGAAGCTGTATCTCTAGCAATTCTGATAAACTGCTAACAATGTCACAAACTTTGTTGTAAAGCATTACAATTACTCTCTGCTTATGAGTAGAACATTTAGCCCGTTTGGCCTTTGAACTTAATAACCCTCCTAAAATAAAAGAGAATTCAAGGTAAGAAAAACATTAACGTTTAACATTCTCCATGAAGATTACTAGTATGATCTTCTAAATTAAGGGAAAACAAACAATTCAGGGTGCTACATAAAAGTAGTGCCGCAACTAAAGACGACTGTTAATTAAAAGAGGAAATAATTCCTTAGTAGCACTGTACTGGAGTGGTCTTATAATAAGTGTCTACTATATTGAAGTTTCTTTTTTTCCCTTATTCAAATAGGACAGTAAGATTATATTTCTCCTTTAAATTTCTTGGCATTATATTACACAGTAAGAAATCAAATAAACTGTATACACATTCAACCATTTTAGTGATCACATAATGCAAGCTATGGAGATAAGAGTAATATCTTGAATCAACTCATTTTGCTGATTAGTATTATTTTGAGCTAGATTAGAAGGAAGATAAACATTACTCAAAACTATTATAATGTGGAATTTTCTCTAACTGAAAAAAAATACTTCAATATAAATACTGGTTGAGTATCTCTTGTTCAAAATTTTTCAGATTTTGTAAAACTTGCATAGATTCTGCCACTTGAATATCTTTAATCTACAAGTCATGAATGTCATAATACAAAGCTTTCTGTGTACCATGCTAGTCCTTAAATAGTGTTTAAAGATTCCCTTCAAGTATATGTGTATGTGTGTCTATGCCACATGCTGGCTCCCACTGAGCTGACGTGACAGGTGGTTGTGTATAGTTTCAGGGAACCAAATTTAATTCTCTAGAGGAACAGACAACAATCTTAACTGCTGACACATTTCTCTAGCTCCTCAAAGACTTTTCAGAGTTCAAAGCATTTTGGATTTTCAGATTAATGGGTGTTCAACCTACAAATGTTAAAGTAATGAACTAGTAAAGATGTTTATATTCCAGTTAAATATAAAAATCAAAACCAATGTATGTTATACATAATCTATTAATTTGAGCCAACTAAATCTTAGTATTTTGATTCATTTAGCATTAAAAATTTACAATGAATAATTCTGATAGTTTGCTGAAACAAACAAACAAACAAACAAACAAACAAACGAACCCAACCCAGTCCAAAAAAAAAAATATCTACCAGTACAAAAGGGTAAACTAACCTCCATGTGGATCTACTCTGTAAACAGGGTCATACTGGGGATAGAGTGTGTTCTGTAAATGAAACTTAGTGTACTGTATAACCCTTTCAATTACATCTTCAATGTATACAGCTTTTGGCATGTTAGGAGATGTCATAATGTTGATAGTTGTAAGACAGGCATCTGCTGACTTTGTAACTCTTTCCATAATTAGGTCTCTCCACAATCTTTCTTCTTCTTCAGTATCATTATTCTATAAAACAGATCATTGTTAATAAAGTAGGAATAAAATATATATATATACACAGGTTTACAATACCAGGTGTAAAATTATTAACACAGGTCTTAAACTTACATGATTTAACAAAGTGGAAAGCTTTGATCCATCCTGAATATTCTTCTCCAATATATTTAGGACTTTCACAGTTTTGTCAGTTGAAAGCTAAAAGGAAATACAAGTTGTTTTATCACTCATTGATAAAAGTTTCAAATTACTCAAGAAACAATCTAAATATTTTTCTTTGGCTATGGAAGATATAACATTACCATTCTTTTAAACAATAGTAGAACACAAAGTTTCCTCTTTAGAGCTCTACTCAGTTCTGAGTTAGAAGAGGAACCATTGTTTGAAGAGACAGATAGCTGAACACTGAGTGCTCATGGCTCCTAGCTCAACTCATACCATACATCCAGGCAAGATGGCTCTGCCCTCTGGTCTTTGGCAGTGACATTCAACATGCACATGAAAACAAACATACAAATGAAAGATTTAACAGCACCACGCTATCCAGAAGGTTTTTAAAAATTCAAGACGGGGGTGGGTGGCTGGGGTGGTGGTGGAAAAAGTCTCACTATTTTGAATACCAAGCATGAAATTGTGAGTGATAAAGTTAGGAGGGTTGCTGGGAAGGGTGGGCACCTTTAATACCAGCACTCAGGAGGTAGAGGCAGTCAGATCTATATGAGTTCAAGGCCAGCCTCCTGGTCTACACAGTAAGGGCCAGGGTTATACAGACAAACCTTGTCTTGAAAAACCAAAACGGTTAGGAATGTGAAGTAATACTCACTGAATAGTATTTCTTTAAGGTTTCTACCATGCTGGTAGCACACAAACTAGCCAGAAAAGCCAAACAGATCAAACACTTTATGGAACGCTGATTATTTGGAATGAACGTAATGTTTGAACATAACTGATCATTACCAGCCCCACACATGGAAGGAGAGAGCATCTGCAAGTTGCCTTTGATCTCCACACTAATGCCACAGAGTATATGGACTTTCCCTGACCACACACAAAACAACCAAATAAAGAAATGTGATTTAAAAATTAAAACAAACAAACAAACACCAGAATATTTTACAGGCCATGTTAAAAATTATGAAATTGAAAAGTAAGTAAACATCCTTAAGGTGTTCAGAATCAATTTCAAAGTGAAGATATTGATTATCATTCAATAATTGTTATCAGCCTTGAAGGATAAGTAAGCAACTAAGACCAGGAAACGTAAAGACTCAGAGTACTAATTCTGTCCTAGAGACTAGTTAGAAGGGGAGGGGAACTGTATCTACATACTAGTCAGGCAGTACTTTAGAGGGTGTCTGCTATTCCATCAGAAGAATGAGATGCTGCCGGGAGAGGACTGACGAAAGCCTACAGCAGTGAGGCTATAAATATTAACAGTAATTAACCAAACACTGCCATATTCCATTAGCACCCCCAAGCAAGGTTACCTTTACAACCACAAAGGACTAAAGTAACCACAAAGAAAAGTTTAGTATATTTCTATACTGAATAATGTAAATATTTGACAGAGTGAAGTCACAATCCATTCTTCTGTCAATGCACACATAATTTTGGTTAGAATAATTTGTACTCCTCTTTTACTAATAGATTTTTCTAAGACAAAATTCATTTAGACTCTGAGATGTGAGTTTTCTTAACTTTGTAATTTACTCTGAAAACTATTAATTAATTTCACATGCCATACATTAAGACAAATGTAAAGTTTGACTTTGCTGAGATACCTTGTCCATTATACCCATGGCTTTAATTTTAGCAGATTCACTCCCAAGTTCATTAAGCTGATGTTTTCCTAAAAGCAGTTCCTGAGGAATCTCATCGTCATCACCTGAAAGATCAAGCCCAGCAAACACAGGGAGTTAAAGAGACAGCCGAGACCGGGAAATTAATACGCTTTTAAAATAAAAATCTGATTGCATATATAAAGAACCCTAATTGTTTCAGAGTTCTGTAAACCACACGTAAGCCACACCCAAAGACAGCAGGGATGACACAAGTCCTAGAAAGGGAAGACAGGTAGCTATCCTGTCCTTACTACTGCACATACAGTGTGGACACTTGTCAGTCACCTCTCTGCAGCGGGAAGCTGACCTGGATGATCTAAATCAGTAATCTCATGCCCTCTGGCTTCTGTGTGGGTTCAGCTAGTAGGCTGCCCTGCTAGATCAGAGAGGAGAGTGACGCCAGGCTACTCATACCCCATTCCTTCCTTCAAGGTCTCCTCCACTATGCTCATCTGAAAAGGACTGCTTCTCTCAAGATACTGATTTCCCGATTGAGTGAGCTTTGCATAATTCTCTTTCTTTAAGTCTTTTGGGTAAAGGGGCAATAAACAGCTTCCTGGCTGTTAACCCTACTTTCTGGCACCATCTTTCTCAATATTTATAGTTACATTGTTTTTATAAATAATAATTTCTTTGGTAAATAATTCTTCCTCACAATGTCCTAATTTGAGAGAGCCTGTTTTTATTTTTGGAAGTTTGTATTATATAGAAGATAATTTCTTAGCATAGATTTTTTTTTGAAAAGATGAAACAGATATTCCAAATAGAATAATACTTTGATTATACTTCTCAAAAAGTACTTTAAAAACAGTCAATACACTTTTGAAGGTGACTTCATATAAGGTGACTGATAATCTGTACAGCTTTCATATACACACTAATGAAGGTGGTATATGGTGCCTTAGAGTAGGTGCAGCAATATATTCTTTTTTTTTTCTTTCTTTCTTTAGTTTTTTTCTAGACAGAGTTTCTCTGTGTAGCCCTAGCACTCTTGGAACTTGCTTTGTAGACTAGGTTGGCCACCACCTCAGAGATCTGCCTGCCTCAGAGTGCTGAGATTAAAGGCATGTGCCACCACACCTGGCTCAATCAAACATTCTAAACAATTTTTTTTAACACATGCTGCTATACTCAGATATAATTACATCATATCAAACTATACAAATATATCATTCAGTATCCTGCATTTTAGCTGGTGGTCTATTTTATTTTATATACTGTACTATTTGTTCTTCTATCAGGGGCTCAGGTTGTATGTATGTTTGCACCTGATATCCTTATATAGTTGAATAGTGTATGAATGAACTGATGAACTGATTCCGATGTCTGCAAGTTTCTCACTATTTGGGGGATATGCAAGAACTACATGGAGAAGTATTTCCTGGTGTTGCCCTGCTGTGGTGGCAGTGTTCTCAGAACCTAAGACAGCTACCAACTTGGAGCTTGTGTTTGCAAAAGTTTCAGTTGGATAACATGAACTCACACTAGACTTCAAGTTTCTTGATAGTATACATTATGACTGTATTTTCTATAGAATCTTGGAAAAAAACTAGACATAAAGGAATAAGTAAAAAAATCCTGTAAAATGGTTTTACCAAATGCAGTAAAATCCATATCTTCTAAATTATCCAAAATATTCTCTATTGAGGCTGTAAATCTCTTAAAAGTTGAAGAATCCATCATTTCTGCAAGAGAGAGAAAAAAATGATGCTCCCATTCTCAGCAGTAAGTAAAGCTGAAGCACATACAGCACAGCGGAGATGTTACCTTCGGGCGTTAGCTTTGGCTCGTAAGCTTTCCTTTTCTTTTGTTTTTCTTTTTTCTTCATTTTTCTAGCAACTAAAAAAAAAAAAACCAAAAAGAAACATTGAAACTCAAGAATGATACCACAGGAAAATGTTCTTCAAAGTGAGAAGAGGAAACAGAAATTGGTTTTCGACCCACTGGAACTGATGCATTACCCTCACTAAGGCTGGGAGGAGGGGAGTAATCTTCCATGTCAGAATCGGACGGACTTCGGTTTCGGTAACGACCACCACCCGAGCTCCTCCTTCCGTCATGGGAGTGGCCACTTCTCCTATGATCCCCAGAGCTTCTTCTGTCGCGCTCTTCGTATTCCCAAGCTTTATCGTCATCTTTTTTATGCCGTTTCCTAGAGGCTAGAAGCAAATCCCCATGACAAATAATTTACCTCACTTTAAAAGACTGTTAAAACTTGTACTTTACAATGAACTACATCTTCATTCTGTTGGTCTATGAAAGTCTGAGCCATTCATCTACCCAGAAGATTAAATGATAGTATAGATACCATGAATTTGAGCATTATGTAATCTAAAGCTAAAGGTTTGTACACGAAGTTAGCTTGCTAATAACCCGATAGGAAGGTTCTGAGACGTTAAAGCACAGTGTACATTTCAGTGAGAGGTTTCAGCACATCAGTAAGAAGTAAATGTAAAATTCAGATTAATTACGACTTATAAAACAACCTTTATTTAGATTTTTTTTGGTTCAAAAACAACCACCATTTATAATTTTTGTCGGGAGAAGGGTTTGGGGGTAAAATAGTCAACTTTTGAGATAGTGTTACAGAATATATGTGACCAAATACTCCATCAATTAACGGCTAAGTTATACTTACAACTTAGCAATAAATTCCAGAGACTCTGATGACCTAACACCACAAACCTACAGAGATAGTATATATCAGAACTGCAAACACTAACACACTGAGATAGATAGTTCCCCGACAATTGGCATGCTAGACTCAAGGCAAGCTTCTAGGCTTACGCATGCTCCAGAAGCATGTTCATATATGTTACCTCCAGAAGCATGTTTATATATGTTACCTTCAAAGGTCCCCCCATCTTTCCAAAGTTTATTCTGCTAAGATCAACAATACTGACAGGAGGAGCGTCTGTGCAAAGAATTTCATCTGACATATCAACTCATGTATTAAGTTGAAAATGAATCTGAGCTTTAAGAAAGGGTTACAGTTCAGTATTAAAAAGCAACAGTTCTGCAGTGAAACTTAGAGGCAGTGCAAGTGAAAAATACACTCTACACCTGGTGTCTGGTGTAGGCACCACTAGTTAAAAACAAGATAGGACTGATGTGTCTGTCCTACCTTGAGATTATTACAACAGTATTTAAAAATATTTATTTGTTGTTATTTTGTATGTGTGTGTGCATGTAGCTCGGGGCAGCTCTGCATAGTCAGTTCTCCCACCCCACCTTTTATGTGGGTCCCAGGGTTGAATGCAGGTTGCCAGGCTTGTGTGACAAGTGCCTTTTCACTGATGAACCATCTAGCTGGTCCCTATACCAGTTACTATAGTAACAAATTGCTGGTGACTAGTCTGTTGATTTTTTTTAACACCTTCCTTCCTCTGACTGGCTTCTATGAATTCCTAACTATGATCAATATACAGAAATATTAAAAGAAACCTCTTGAACCCACTACGAGGCTTAGATTTAAGAATGTCAATCTGGCTCAAACGCCCTATTTATATTTGTGTTGGTATCACTATGTGTGAACAATAAATGTCTAAATGCCATAATTATTCCTGTTCATGATCTGGTTTGTTTCCTGGTACTAAACTCTAGTATGAACAGAAAAGGGTAACTTGGTCTTAAAAGAGTTGTTATTGAAAACAGCTCTATGGGAGTGAATATATTCAAATCTTCAATAGTTTACTTCATAACTATTGAAGGTATGAGTCTCGTTAAGCTATAAACTATGTGAGAAGCGGCAGGACCTCCTCACGTTTATGGTTAGGGTATGTTCAAGAACACCCACTATCTAAACAACTTGTTTCATTATTAGAGAAAAAGGGGAAGAGAGACTCACTTAGATGGATCATGTGTTTATATAATATTCACTAAACATTTTGCAACACTTCAACAGTTACTGACTTGTCTACCAAATAAGGAACTAACAAAGTTGCTTAGAATGAGGCATGCTATAATGTCAAGTATGAGACCTTATGCTTACAAATCAAAACTACAAACTATTTTACTCTATATTTTAATTAATTAAAAAAAATCTATATTCGGCCTTCAATTCTATCACTATAAATCCTTGATAAATCTTGTGGTTATTAGGAATTATACAGTATGCTGCACTCATCATTCTTTAGAGGCCTTAGGGCATCTTTCTGTCCCATTCATTAAAGTTTGGGCAGTTTGGATTAAAACAGAGTGAATAACCCCACAATGTTTATGCCACAGTGTGTTCCATGAGGTCAGCACCATCCCAATTAGTAGGCTAGCTTGTTAATTTCTCTATTTCTCTCACTGCTCTAGAAAACGCAGAGGACGGATAGGAGCACAAACGAGACACAGGAAGTATGAATTCAGAGTTCTCTACCTCCCCTTTCGGAATTTTAGTGCTCCCCACCCCCATTTCCTTCATCCTCCCTCTCCACCTTTTCCTGGTACCGGTAACTTTATATTTGTATTTTGGTTAAGTTCATCTGTTAAGTTCAACTTTCAAAGAGATTCTTTGGTTATTTATTTATTTACAAATTACAATACTATTTCCTTAATCCTTAGATTTTAGTAAACCAATTTGTTTAAACTTCAGGGAAGTCCTAAATTTCACAAAGTCTATCTCAAAACAACATAATTTTTCCAATTACTGTTCACATGATACTTTTTAAATTTTGTACAGTAGTACAAAATTTTGGTTACTCTTATAGCAAAATGACAATTTGGTTCTTTATGTCAACTACCAATTGAACATTTTCAACAGTCGAATCAGTAGACCCTTGATTTTTATACTTAACTAGATTGAAATAAACGAAGCAAAACAGTAAACCATTTGGGTATCTTTTTTAAAATCTAGAGAAAATTCCTTTTCTCATAGCAGAAGTTGAAGCCTAAATACTCTTAACAATATTAACATGAGCTTTCAGTACTCCTGGGTACAGTTATATGGCACCCATAGTCTTAGGGTGAGGCTTTACACTTCCATGAAATGAGACAGTATCTTTCACAACAGAAAAAAAAAAATTGTGTCTACATTGATGACAAAGGTGTGGCTCAACTTTTCCCTACTTTGTAGTGGACATTTCTGATTGTTATCCTTTGCTTTTATTATTCAGGAATTTCATAATCCGCACCAACTTAGCAATGCAGGTAGCCACTCAAGCAGCCAGAGAAGAAGTGAAGTTTATAATGAAGCTGCAAGTAAGGACTTTAGAACGGTGAAAGGATAGGGGAAGGAGTAGACAGACATGCAAATAAAAGGAACTAAATTTTAGGGCCAACACGCTTCCTTTGTCTTCTTACTTTCCAGAGCTAACCATGTCCTTATTTCACCAAAATGTTTGATTATAATTAAAAAAAAACTTTAGCCATTTTAATATACTGTATTGTTAATACATCTCATAATAACACAAATTATAACAATCACACATGGTAGATTATCTTGGTTGTATATTTCAGTTTTAAAACGTAAAATCTGTTCAGTATCATAGTGTACTGCTCTAGCTGAAGAGCTCACAATTTTGAAAGGATGAGTAAATGAACATTGATTAAAAGCTTTGGAGGAGGTGAAGAGCTTCCATCGGCAATATACACTTAAAAATGGCAGCATGCATCTGTCCTTCCTGCCCTTGCTTGTCACACCTCAATCTACAGACACTAGGTGGAAAAGGTAGAACACACTGGTGGTCTTCCCACTTCTTTTGGTCATTATGACTAAGTCAGTTGGCACACAAGTGAAGATCTCCCATAGTCTGTTTCCACTGAATGCCGTTTAAGTCAAACAAGGTTGCTGACCCCTCTTGGCTAGGCTCAATTCTCTTGCTCCAGAAGAAGGAAGATAGGGATAAAAGAGAAGAACTTTTTCAGTGGACCAGTAGGAAGACAGGCGAGGTATAGCAAGTCTAGTGCAAAGACAGGTGATCACAGTGTTGTAGAGAGGTAGCTGTGTAGTGAAGAAGCCAGCTCTGGAAAACAGTGAAACAAGGGAGGAATTCCAGGACACAGCTGGGCAAAAGGAGAAGCCAGGTCCAAACCACACAGATAAATCACAATGTGGCTAAGCCATTCATAATTTAGTGATAGTATGGTTTTAAATATTTCTTTATCTGGCTATCTCCTACGTGTCCTTCCAGACTCAAGTGTCACCTCTTCCAGTAAGCACTCTCTGAACCCCCACTGACATTGATGGCAATGTGCTCGCACAGCACCCTGCATCTACGATTACCACTTGTAGTACAATCATTACAGATCCCCCCAACAGACTGAGACTGTGAGATAGGGGTCACATTTTTAATGTGTAGTTTAATTTCCAACGCCTACTCTCTATCCGGAGTCCAGTACAGGTAAAATACAAATAGACACAGAACGGGTGTTTTCTATCACTATTACAGCTCAGCTAGACTTTTTCTTGGTGCCAAGTGAACTCATCTTTCATACAGTTTTAAAGTATAAAGAAAAAAATCTTGCTATACTAAGTTATTAAGAATTAAGGTAACTGTGCTCTTGTTAACCCCCAAATTATGTTACACATATTAATCTGCCTTTAACTCCTAAAGACAGTTAAATGATACTTACATTCAAACGCTTCATCACTATCATTATCTTCATCTGAACTGATTTCAGCATATTTTGGCTTTTCATTAACTGTGCTACGCTTGCGTTTGTTCATTTTCACACGTTCACAAAGTGGCATGGTAGATTCAATTTCTGCCAGGAGCTCAGGGGGCAATTCTTTTAACACTGATTGATCTATACTACCTATTAATAAAAGGCAAGAAAGAAATTTAAATCTGAAGATAAAAACTTTAACCAAAGTAGCAGAATAAAAATAAATCTTTTTATAATTATAACTTAAATAGCAACCCTAAACGTAATAAATTTATATGTACATATAATTATATAACAATTTTAAAAATTGACTTTATTATTGTAATAACCGAGATTAATGATACAGGCATCTTGTCCATGTTAGGTAAGCACTGTCCCACTAAGTTACACCGTCATCTCTATGTTGTGTCTCTCTAGGACTACAGCAGGCCCCCCATAGCCTGAAATTAATGCAACCTTCAGTACACGTGGTAAGATGGAGTACACACCACCTCCATCTTCCTTGATAATTCTGACAGTTGCCTAACGGTGGTTAGGTAAGAGCTTTGTACATCTTTACTTGTCATTGTCTATTTGAGAAGCAATTTAGTACCTTTTAGCATCATAAAAAATTTCCTTGTAAGGACAAAACAATGAACACTTAATTAAATATAATAGAAGTCTATAAAGTATGATCAATACACCAAAATATTTAAAAATGTTTACAATTGAAAATAGTAAATAAATTCAAGTATGCTATGAAATAGTTTTACATTTTCCAATAAGAGAGTAATGACAAAAAAATCTACCAAAAAACTATATTAAGAGTCATTACACTTTACCATGTAAACCTAGAGACATAAGCATTCATACAGTTTCTAGGAAGAAAAAGTTAGTATGATTTTGGCAGTTTAAAAATAAAGTAGAAGTAGCAAATAATTTTTTCAAGACAATTCATCTTTGATGACTAAAGGCAACAGACAATTTTACCTAACTTTACTTACCTATGTAAATCTTGGTGTAGAAGATCAGAATTGATTATCTTATATGAAATATTTTATAAAATGAAATCAAATAGTTCTTTACTGGTTTAGAGCAGGAAACATTAGATAGCCAACATTATCTCTTGTAATATTCAAGTAATAGTGCTTATATAAAAGAGAGAAATCACGCCAGAAAAGGAGATGGGCATCATGCTATATTTCCAAGTCTCAAGAATCTATAACATTAGTTAAGACAATAATACAACACCAATTTGGAGAATATACCCATTGCTGTTCTGAAAGTTTTAACTCAGTACCACAAGGCCTCGAAGTCTTCTGCTTTTCCTACCAAGACAGACAGACAGCAGGGAGTTGATGTAAACGCATGGTGCTTAGTGACTGTTGGATTAGCAGAAGACTCAACTAGGGACTCAAATTTCCAGTGAGTACATTGGACGGACAGCTTATAACACAAGCTCTCGAGGTCACAAACGGCTGGCTTCAGAGAAAGAACTGTTAGAATATGTTCCAGCACTAACTTGAGAAAAATAAAAACAATAGAAAACTGAAAAAAAAAAAAAAAACCTCTAGTTTTGGCATGGAGGCTCATATATTGAGTCAAAACTAAGTAACTGAGTAAAATGTTAGTGGTCATCAGTGTAATATATTGGATAGAGTATATGTTTATAATTCAGGTCACAGAGCAAGGTCTTAATTTAAGGGCGTAGAGAGGGGCACAGCAGCAGTGTGCAAAGTTGCCTTAGTTTTGCTTAAAAACATGTAGGTCTTGAATGCTTCCTGGAAGCCTAACTGTGGTGAATTGATCACCTGCCCCACAAAAGGCGGGAAGGATAGCTAACAGCCATTTCTCTGTGGCCGTCAGAAGAGTTATTAGGCTAAGCTGTGCAAGTGTTTTCTTCTGATAGCATCTAAGCAGCACTCTTGAAAGAAACACAACTCTGCAATTTATGAACTGGTGAGTCTCCTTTGTAATTTCCTTGTTTTCTTCTTTTAAAAAATTATTATGTATTCACTATGTGGAGTGTACATGTAAGCAGGATTACACTTGCCATCATGCACGTGTGGAAGTTAGAGGAAAACTTTACAGGGTTTCTTTTCTTTCTCCGCTGTTTGGTTCTCGGGAACTGAACTTAGGTTGCCAGGCTTGGTGTCAACTACCTTTAATGGAGAGCCATCTTACCCAGTAATTTCAAGCACTGACTAATAAGCGAGTTGGAAAATTAGGTTTATAGTTGCTCACTCATTCACTCATTCATGTAACTATGTAGCTCTGACTGGCCTGCAGCTTGCTTGCTATGTATTTCAGGCTGGTCTCCAATTCACAGTCATTCATCTACCTGTCTCAAGTTCTAGGATGGCATGCACCATCTCACTGGAAAGTTTTATGGTTTTGAGATTATTTTTAATGATTCAGGCTCTGCTGCCATGTTCCTTATGCATATATATATATCATCTTCTGACCCCTGCTCATTCAGACTCCATTAAAAATGTAAAAATACAAAACCAGCAAATAATGTTCAAACTCTAGCAATGCCACAGTTGAATATTTATTCAATAAAATAAAAGAGCCACACTGAAGATTTTTAGTTTTAGCCACTATAATCTTAAAATATCCCCAAATAGGGGAATAGAAAGAAAGTAGATCACACTGAAAAATAATTACAAAGATGGTCAGTACCGAAACAGCAATATCTACAGAAAAGGCTTGCTGGCCTCTCGGCCTTGTTGTATAACAAACACTCCATAAAATGAAACGAGGTGCTGGCCATTGTGTGGGTGTAATCACTGTGTATCTACAAAGTCAGGGTCATTACAGATCACCTGTCATTGGGGAGGGGGATTACTGAGCATTAAGCACCCTGAGCCTGTCAGGGAGGTCTTAGTGTTAAATGGCTTACTTAATAAAGACACAGACAATGGAATTAGTATACTGAAAGATGACTAGTATAAGTGATACGGGCAAACAAAAACAACCCTTCCCCCCCCACCCCCCAAAAAAACCCCAACCCAGTACTAGTATTATACTAGTTTTAGTTTTGATACCAGCATTGAAAAAAATTCAACTTTCAGTTGCCAAATTACTACATGAAAGACTATTAATAGAACATGCTTTCTAGTAGGTAATTACGTAAATAACAAGACATATGACCCCATTTCTGCTGTGTTCATATAATGATAGGAATGACATGCAGCAGGGACATTCTAAATATACAATGCTTACAAATAATACACACATAAAGACAGTTTAAAACTGGATTAGATAAAGTCAATAAAATTGGAGTGGCTGTAGTCTTATATAGAGTATAGCTCTTATTACAACATTCATTTGCTCTGCTCAACTGTACAAAGTAGAAGAAAACTGGATTTTCAGTTTTCAAAGATGAATGTATTAAGCTTTGAAAGGTAATTATTATTCAAAGTATGAATTCCATAATTTCTAGTACTATAATTTATATAAATTTAAATGAGAATCTAAAAAAACTGAAACATTAGAAGCCAGAAAATTTTGGTGGGAAAGGTAAAAAAAAAGGTACCATATTTAAAATACCCAATTATTTTTACTACAATATTATTTATTATTTTAATGTTTGCATAGATTCTCTTTAGCAAGATTACCTTAATTTTATTTAGAATAAGGGAATTTAGTATGTTAAAGATCTTTCTAAAATAAAGTTTTTAATGAGTCACTTGCTGACCCTTACTCTGTCATCAAATATGCAATGGCTAATATTGATTATCAACTTGACAGGCTCTAGAATCAGCTATGAGACAAGCCTCTGAGCATATCAGTGAGGGTTTAGGTTAGCTTAGGTCAGGGATGGGTGTGTCTTGTGTGGTTGTGTGTGTCTGTGTGTGTGTGTGTATATATATATATATATATGTATGTGAATAACTTGACTGGTGGGGAAATTCCCAGGACTTGGGTCCTGGATTACATAAAAAGGTAAAGGCTAGGTGGGCACCAGCATTCATTACTAGCTTCCCCCCCCCCCCCCCGAAGGCTGCAATGTGATTGGCTGGCCGCTTTAACTTTATGCTATGTTGACATCTCTATCATGATGGACTTGGACCTCTTACATAGGTTGGTTGGAGTATTTTATCACAGCAATAGAAGAGTAATTAAGACATATGACTACATGTTTGAGAAAATATAGCAACTATGCTATGAGGTGCCTTGAAATAAACTGGTTACAAAGTAAGAGAGAGCACCTTTAGTACATGTCCATGCAGTACTAAAACTGAGCCTATTGTCCATACCAACACTTATGCTGGTAATTACTGATATTAAACTGTTAAGGACTATGGAAAGCATGTTAGTTCATCGTGCCGCTCTTAAATGATCATGTTTTATTATTACTACTTTATTTGTAGATATCCTGTACATAATTAGATAAAACTTAAAAAAGAATTTTTGATATTTTATATGCTGATATAAATATAAGACTTTAAAAGTTTCTCCTCAGTATCATGGGGACAAAGATAATGTTAAAATGAAACAGGATGGCATAGAATTTATTGTAAAATGACTGCAAATCAAAACAAGGGTCAGGAGAAGTGAACATAGAGGAATATGAGCAGGTTTCTTTTGTAATGTAACAAAAGTCAGAAAGCTGACAGGACAAAAAAGGTTTTACAAAGTTGAGGAAATAAGAATTTGGAAATTAAGTAGCTCTTGTTATAGAGTTTGTAACAACATAAAAGATCAACATATACTTTTTTGTTGTTTTTGTTTTTTGCAGACAAGATTTCACTGTGTAACACAGGCTATCCTGGAACTCACTTTGTAGACCAGGCTGGCCTCGAACTCAGAAATCCTGCCTCCCTCTGCCTCCCAAGTGCTGGGATTAAAGGTGTGCGCCACCACGCCTGGCTCCAGCTTTCTACTTCTAGTAAAACTACAATACCATATTATTTTGTGTGAATGTGAACGTGCATGTACCTGTATTGAGTGTATGCTGGTATGCTTGCCATAGTATTTGTGTAAAGGTCGGAAAGATTTGTGGACTTGACTCTCTCCTACATTCATGGAGATTGGGACTCAAATGCAGGCTGCCAGGCTTTGGCATCAAGTGCCTTTATCCTGTACCTTTTCACTGGCTTTTGTTCATTTTGTTTTTAATGAAACAGGTTCTCACTAAATACTCATGGTTGTCCTAGAACTCACTATGTATACCAGAAGTCACAGAGACCTGCGTCTCTGCCTCCTTAGTGCTGGAATTAAAGGCACATACCACCATTTAGACACCAAACTATATTCTTTATAAATAGAAGTTGTCCCCAAACTTTCACTGCGAAACATTTAAAGAAAATCTTCATTTAGCTGAGCATGGTAGAGCATGCCTTTAATCCCAGCAACTGGAGGCAAGTGGATCTCTGAGTTCAAGGGTAGCGTGGTATACAGAGTGAGTTCCTGGACAACCAGGGTACATGTAGAAACCTTGTAAAAAAAAAAAAAAACTCTAAACCAACAAGAGATCCTATCAAACAAACCAATAAGCTTCATTTAAAAGAAACAAATCACATATCTATCTGTGCCAGTCATAGATTAGCCACAAATCACTTTGAATGAAGAGAGTTTTGTAATACTCATCCTCTAGATAAGCTACCACAGTGTGTTACAAAATAACTTGTTTCCATTATACTGCAATGCTACAGAGGTGAACTTTTTGTAATGATACAAATTTTGTCTATCCCTGTTGAACAGTATAGCAGTCAATAGACACATGTGACTAACAAAAAACAGATTTCAATATTTAATTTATATTAATTTGAACTAAAACAACCAAAAGGCTACTGACTACTATACTGGACAGTAATTATGGATTTCATATACTTGCTTATAAGTATATATAAAGTTAAGTTTTAAGTGAAGGTCACAAAATGGAAACCTAAAAATCAAACTTTGGCTCTACAGCCTTCAAATTATAATTTAAGCGCAGGCTAAGGAGGTTTATGCACACGGCACCACTAAAAAACTATATTGTAAATACAGGTATACAAAGATCTATTTTCTTCATAAACTGCAATTAAATTTTCAGCACTTAATTTAAGTGGATAACTCAAGAATTTAATTCAGCAACCATGCAAAAAGAACACTAACTTCAACTCCACAAAGTAACAATTTCAACCAATTTAAGAAGTGAACACTATTCCCAACCTTTTTATATTTAAGTTATAAAACCTTTTTCACCAACTGCCTCTCCAGAAAATAACCTTTTACATTATTTTATAAATAACAAAATTCAAATGATTCATCAATAATGAAGTCATAAAGTCTGTAAGTAAGGAAACAGTATAAGACAATTAAAAATTATAAACTTGGGTCTTTCATACCATGTGTAACTTTACTGAGACAATGAAAATTAAGTACTTCATTGTAGAGTGTCAAGGTACTTTTTTAAAGCTAAATATGTCTACCACATACATCATTCATTTGATTAACAAGTAATTTTCAGAAATCCCTGAAAGAACACAGAGAGAATGTTTTTCTATAACCCATAAAGAAGTAAAATTCATGACTATCATGACTCATTCAAGTATAGGTGAGAAAAAACAATTTACTAAAAAAAAAAAATTATATATTCCTGAAAAAATTCACTGTTGTTTTATTTAACTGTTGCATTTTCATGTATCAGTTTTTTTGATTTTATAGATGTGCACTGCTTGTATTTAGCAAACTTAAAGAATACAATGACAGTGGAAGTATTCTTACCTTTATTTGACTTTGATGGCTTATTCTTGATAGACTTAAGGGAACTTCTTGATTTCTCCTCTCTATCTTTAATTAGCTTCTGGACATCATCCAGCGATAGTTTTTGCAGAACAACTACAGGCTTAGCTCCTTTGTTTAGATCTTCAACTAATCCCATTTTTTCTACTTTGTCTTTCTGCTCTCCTTTCATGTCCATTTTCTTAGTTTCCTGAGTTATGTTGCCATCTTTATCCCTCTTGATTTTTGGAATGACGAAATTTTTCAATGCACCAGACCTCCCCCCCAACAAATAGCTTGGAAATTCGGCCTTATTATCAGTGTGCGCTTTATTACTGTCTACTTTACTTCTGTTACCCTCTGTCCTTTTGTCATCTTTACTATTTGGTGACTTAAAACCAGGTCTTGATTTATTAGTATCTCCTTGTTTTACACGAGGACTGTCTGGTCTTGATTTTTGTTCCCCAGAAGGTCTGTCCCGTGAGTCCCCTGATTCATGCCTGTGTTTTCTTTCTAGCTTTTCAGTTTTTGAACCATCTGATTTAGTGCTATGGTCATTTCTACTAGAAGATCTCAATGTTTCTGGTCTTCGAACCCTTGACTGATCACCCCGATGTCGCTCTGACTCACCCCTGTCATCTGATTTCTGTTTACTATCATGGTCACGTCTTAGTGACTCCCATCGCCCATCAGGTCTCTGCTTTAAGGCTTCAGCTCTTTCTGATTTTAATCGAGGTGAGTCAGATTTGATATCCTGTTTATGCTTAGACACATCGGGTTTCTTCTCTGTTGATGGCTTTCCAGAATCCCTCCTATTTTCATGCCTATGTTTTGGAGTTTCAGGCCGGCCTTCACCTTTTTGCTTTGGAGTTTCAGGCCGGCCTTCACTCTTTTGCTTTGGAGTCTCAGGTCGTCCATCACCCTTCTGTTTTGGGGTTTCAGGCCGGCCTTCACTCTTTTGCTTTGGGGTTTCAGGCCGGCTTTCAGCTTTTTGCTTTGGGGTTTCAGGTCTTGCTTTTGTGTTTTCTGACCTGGTGTTGTTCTGTTTGTTGTCATTTGGTTTTGTGTCACACGGTCTATTTTCATTCTGTTTAGGCTCAACTACAGCGCTCTCGCTCTGTTTGGACTCTGTCGTTTTGTTCTCGTTCTGCTTAAGTTCTTCTGTTGGGGTCTCAGTTTTAGTTTCTAACTTACTTTCATTTGATTTTGACTCCCCCAGCTGATTTTCATTTGGTTTAGATTCTGACAACCTACTTTCATTTTGTTTCATTTCGCTTTTTGAAAGCTCAGGATCAGACTTTTTTTTAGGAGTCTCAGGATGGTTTTCTGGTATAGACTTAAGACTTCCAACAATATCTTCCTGAAGAACAGAAATGGGCGCATCATTACACTGTTTGGTTTCTTCAGGCTTTTTTATGGAGTCTGAATCCTGAGTTATAGAAGCCTGAGAGTCCACTCTTCCTGCCTGATGAAGATCAATGCTAACCATTAATGCTGGCCTTGACCCATTTCCCGTAGAACCCGTCTCCTGAGAAGCTGGTCTATTACCTCCTGTAGCACCCCCAGCCTCCTGTGGGTAAGAATCTTGTTTTCTTTTTTTCAAAGGCTTATCTGAAATTTAAAGATAAATATTCAATATCAGTAACAGACAAATTCCTTCTTATCTGACAAAAGCCAGTTTTTAATAGTAACTTTTTTCTAATGTATTGAATACACTATAAGTATGCAGATATAAAATAGCATGGAGTACTATTTTTAAAACTTAAGTTTTGAGAAGATAATATATGTATATTTACTGAGCTTCAATAATTAACAGAATATTAAAAATAATTAAACAGCATTTTGGAGAGTCTAAGTACAAGAATACAAATGAATAGAACTTTTAACACATACATATGAATTTATGTTTATATAAGACCTAAGTTGTTTTATAAGACTAGCTATTAGCCATATATTTTCACTTAAGATCATTTTAATTGTTAAAACAATTACAAGTCCTAAATCTGCCAAATACAACTGGAAACACATCTTTTACTACATGCAAAACATATGAAATAGAAAAGAATAAAACTAAAAAGTATATATAAGTTATATCACTAAGAAAAGGTAAATGATAGGAGACTAACCAAACACTCTCATTTTGCCATCATACTTTAAACAGTGAAGTAAGACAGGATGGGGAAGCTCTATCATGGGCATACTCAGAAGCAGGGAACAGGTATATAGTAACCTGGGCTAGGACTTACAGTGTAGCCCAGGGTGGCCTGAACCTGCATGGGGAATTACAAGCATGTGTTTTACTTTACTTTTTAAAGATAAATCTTGCTTTTTGCAACTTCAGTTAACAAAACTGTCTTCAGGCTTTTCATTCTAGTGACTTATGTCACCAACCACGGGGGAAAAAGAACTACAGTCTTCTGAAATATAATGATGCATGTATACTAACACAAATCTACTGTTTGATAGATTGTGACGCAGTGCATTTCTATGTCTGTCTGATTCTATTTTTAACTCAGAAGGTTTCTGGTTCACTGCCTATGTTCTTAGGAACAGTTAGATTGATAGTATGTCGTGGATTCTGTATACTCAGTTCATTTGCCAGACTTATTGATTGTGCTTTAAAGGTCGCTATTGGTTACTCAAAAAGGAGAATTTCTACATTCTCGGATAATATCCACCAATGGGGTATAACACTTAAGGAGAACAGTATCACAAGGTTAAAACTACAAGGTGATCAGTGAAAAAAATCACTGTAATGGAATAAATCATGAAAATATTGTTTAAGTTTGTAACGCTTATTTTATATACTTATTTTATATACCACAGTTTTATTCCCAAAGACACAAGGAGCAACTCATTCCAATTTAAAGTTAATCAAATATAATGAAAATATACTTTGGGGCTGAAAATGTCTCAGGAGGAAGAATGCTTGCCTAGAATGTACGAGACCATGTGCTTGATCTTCAGGATCCCTAAAGCAGAGAAGTCAAACCCATAGTTATCACTACATTGTTTTCCCAAGTTCCAAATACCCTTTCAGATAATAGTATGTATGAAGCCTTTTGCATCAACACCAACGGAAAAAACTCTCAGAATATGTTTCTAGAATCTGTTTAAAACATTGCCACGAAATTTTTAATCCTGCCACAGAGCATACGAGACAATTATTACATTAACCAACAGAATCTCTTATTAAGCTTAACCTTTAAACCTTTATGACAACACCAGAAGTGTAAGACTTCTATATTTTCAAGGCAACAGACTTTGTAAACGTCATTAAAATAGTAACTTACACATACTTCTAGGATATGTTCAATCTGTGGCTCATTCTTACACACACGCACACACACAACCAACCAAACAAAACAACCCAACACATATTTTGGAAATAAACATTAGCTTAGCAGGTAGATCTTTAAGGAAGTAAAAAGAACACGTAAAAGTTTTATGGGTAAGTAACGTCATTCTAATTTACCTTTTGTTATAAAAACAAAATTTTGGAAAATAGGTTATTTCAAAGAAATTTTTTAAAACTACAGAATCTATGAACTGTAACAAAAAAGATAAACTGTATATAAGCAATACAGCAAGATCTTACTTTTTCTAGCATAAAAAAATCCTGCGAGTAGAGTTTTTTTTTTTTTTAATAATAACAACAACACCAATAATAAAAACCATTTTAATTGTCAAGTGAGTTTCTGGTATTCATAACATACTTATCTTCCCATGCACGGTCTCTCCTGTATTTCATTTTCCCTTCCATTTCTTCCTCCCTTCATCTTTTCTTTTTTAATTTTTTTTTACATTTTTTAAATTAGATATTTTCTTCATTTATATTTTAAATGCTATCCCCTTTCCTAGTTTCCTCTCTGAAAATCCCCTGTCCCTTGTCCCCTCCCCCCTCCCCTGCTCCCCAACTCACCCACTCCTGCTTCCTGGCCCTGGCATTCCCCAATACTGGGGCATAGAGCCGTCTCTGGACCGAGGGCCTCTCCTTCTATTAATGACCGACTAGGCCATCCCCTGCTACATATGCAGCTAGAGCCATGAGTCCCACCATGTGTTTTCTTTGGTTGGAGGTTTAGTTCCAGGGAGCTCTGGGGAGTCTGGCTGGTCATATTGTTGTTCCTCCTATGGGGCTGCAGACCCCTTCAGCTCCTTGGGTATTTTCTCTAGCTCCTTTATTGGGGACCCTGTGCTCAGTCCAATGGATACTTGTGAGCATTCACTTTTGTATTTGCTAGGCACTGGCAGAGCTTCTCAGGAGACAGTTTTATCAGGGTCCTGTCAGGTTTTAAGTTAACCCTCTCTCCCTTTTCTGTCCACCCCTCTTTTCCCTGACACTGGCCTCATACTTTTCATTTTCCTGCCTGACCTGTTGAGATTATAGTTATGGATCTGAATCCATATCTGAATCAAACCAGGTCTGAATTTTTCATCTTTTGAAAAATACTACACTTTTTAAATAAAGCTAGCAAAAATATATCATTGTTTCAGGGAGTTAGGATACAGGAAGAGCACTAATTTTCTGGTTTCAGAGTCTGATTCCTTCTCTTGAAGGTTTATCCCTGTAAAGAGTCTCTGAACGTGGACAGCTCACCTCTGTCCACTTCTGTTGTGTCTTCACTATATCATGACCTTCAGGTCTCAGAAAACTGAGTACCTTTAATTGCTCTTCAGAATCAGGTATCTTAACAGTAGCTATCAGAATCCACCATACTTCTGAAGAAAATATATACAAAGGGTAATTTCGAAACCATTTGTTACCTAATTGTGAATATTTTGAAAATAAGACCAACTCTTTTAAAAACTCCAGCTTCTCAGGCTTTTGAAAAACAAATTGTAACAGTTACTAAAAATATTTGAAGTAAAACCTAAAACCACTTACATCAGAGTACACAGTTGCCTCTGGGACAAATGACAATGCTCACACCTAAACAACGGCACAAGCCAGGCAGCTCACTGTTTACTCTCTTCGCAGAAATCAGTATCACTACTTCAAAAAAACAGCAGGTAACATAGCCGACTCTCCCTTATCTGTACTGCTTGGGACTGGAGCACTTCTGATTTTGAATCTGTCAGGCTTTGAAAGAGTCTCATGCACTTTACTAGCTGAACATCCTGAGTCTCAAAATATAAAACTCACAATGCTCTGGAAGCTGTAAATTTGATGCTTAATAAGTCTTATATGCGGGAACATTCTAGATTTTTTTGGGTGGAAATAAAGATAACCTATACTTTACTACAGGGCTACAGTCTAAGTATCTTAACTATATGCAACATGGTAGGAAGCTTGGCTAGTTCTTACATTTGCTGATATGGAAACAGACCTAGGCAAAAGATAAAATACAGAAAGATAAACCAAGGGACAAAAAGAAAGCAGGGATTCAGCACATGAAAAACTGATTCAAATCTGGTATGTCGTCCTAAAAGCAAAATAAAATCTTTAAAATCAATGTATACAATTACAGATGATACAAGTACGAGCAAGACAGATTGAAAGAAACACTTTGGGGATGGTGTATATATATAACATTAGGTTGCAATTAGTCTTTTAGTGTATATTTTTATGAATATCCAAAGAAAGAACATAAATACTCAGCAGGCAGAAAAAGGTTTTTGCCTATGTGTAGAAGAACCAGGTAATAATGTAAAAGTATAATCTAGGTAAAATGTCTAAGACTAATTTATTTTGTTTTTTAATTTACAGTTATCAGCTTTATTCTCACTTATAAGATAACTTAGTCTGGTTTTTTTTTTTTTTTTTTTTTTTTTTTTAACAGAAATTTGCTCCATAACAAATAAATGTCACGGCCAACAGCGCAGATATTAGAAAGGGCACACAAAATTAGACCAGACAAGTAGTTCTGTGTTCCTTGTTTCCAGTGATATAACAAAAGTTCTCAGAGCCATATTCTAGAATACATTCAAAGTTTAGGATTTAGTCTTAAAATCAAAATAATGGCAAGAAATGATGAATTAATTTTAAGTGAATATTGGGTCTTTTCAGGGCTCACTTGACAAAATTATCACTTCAGAGAATAGCACTTTTATTTATATTCTTACCTACAACCCTGGAGTACCACAATAATTTTAGGTAGAATTGGTATCAGAAAACAACTTAATGGCAACTGCGACATGAAGTTAGTCAGACCTACTTGGTCCTTAGTCACAGGATGCGCATGAACCATCATTAAAACGGTATACTAGCTTTATCCTCTTGAGTTTCAGTTACATTTGTTTTAGCCACAAAATCACAGATTATGGAGAAAACTATTTAGAGAACTCAAAATACATATTATAATTTTCTGGAAGAATAATAAATTTGTTTTATTTGTTTTATTCTCCCAAAGAAGTTAAGAATATAAAGTAAGTGTATTAATAGGTGAATCCCACCTAGTATAATTAACTTTATTTTCACTCAACTTTTAAAAAAATATGTGTTTGGATGTTTTGCTTGCATGGTATGTCTGTGTACCACAAGTCTGCCAAAGTCAGAAGCGGGCAACAGATCCCCTGGCACTAGAGTTGTGGAGGTTGTGAGCTACATTTGGGTACTGGGCTCTGCAAGAACAAGTGAGCTTAACTGCTGAGTCCTTCTCCAGCTCCTTCTATTCTTGTGTGTGTGTGTTCACATGGGTACAGGTGCCTGCAGCAGAGAGAAGAGGGCACTGGACCCCCTAGAGCTGCAGTTACAGGCATTTGTGCTGCTAACAAGCAAGCCCCAGACCTCTGACACAGCAGAATTTGCTCTTATCCACGGTCTCATTCAGCCCCTCATTTCACTTTGAAAAATACAATCTCTGTTTTCAACAAATGTGGTACTATAAAAATACAGAAAATGTAACAAAAGTGTTTGCCATTTTTTTTCTGTTTTTGATCCTGTCAACAATTACTAAAAATCGTTTATACAATCCCCCAAAACAGAATCTGCCATAACAAAGACTAAATGTCACACAGAAATTAAGTTCTCTACACTATTACTATTTTTGGTCAGCCAATCACAACTTTTTGTTGCAAGATTGTTGCAGTAATCACAGATTTTGTGTAGATCAATATTATCAAGAAACGCTTAATAACGTTACATGTACACATTTTTATAAAGTCAGAGTATAATGTACATTACAACTGATATTGAAACCCATATTACAAACTAAAGTAAAAAAGAATCAGCAACTTTCTCTTTATCAAAGGTTTATGACCAAGGTTTTCAAAGGGTAAAAAAAAAAGAGCAAAGCCAGACTCTAATTCTCTAACTAGGAAAAAGAACTTACAGCTTCTATTTAAGATTTATACTGCAAACGTTATCATATGATAATTTATAAATATAAACATATAAATATATAAATATAATTTATAAATATATATATGTTCTCAACAATGTTAAAAATTCATCATGACAGGAAAGATAACATGAATCTTCAGCATATTTCATAGAATAGTCAGGGAACTGTCATATAGCAGATTGGTAAAAATGACCTCCATTCAGTATCAAGAAATAAAATGAAACCACAAAGCACGCTTTAAGTTTGGATAATCAAATGTGCACACACATTTGTAAAGACATCAAATTCTTAAATTTGTAAACTGCACTTGTAATTTTAGCAACTCGTGTATCTTGCTTAAAACCTTTAAGGGATTTTGCCCCTAGCATTTACCAAAGGTACTAGAGACTGACTTGCGTTTCGTTATGAAGGATGAAGTAAGCCTGCATACAAGCTAATAATACAGGTAGTTTACCTTCAAACTGTGCCCTACTATTCACTCGTCTGATAAAAGGGAACACTTAATTGTATTCATTCACTATCTTTGATTCTTAGGGTTTGTTATTTAATATTAGCTTAAAACTTTCCAAAATTTACTATAAAAATTTTGTATTATCAAAACAGGAGAAATGTAAACAAAATGAATTATGCGATTGTTTAATAAGCATATACGTAAGTTCTCAGATATAGTCACTCTGTATTTTTATTTTATTTTATGAGTTATAATCTTTCGAGATGGGGCTTCACTCTGTAGCCCAGGCTGGCAGCAAACTCATAAAGCACAGCTTAGCTTTCAACTTGCAGCAATCCTCTGCCTTCTGCCTCCCAATAGAGAAATTACAGCTATCAACCATCAACCCTTGCGTGTACCTGCCTTAAAACATCAATTCAATTGGTAATGAACCTTGTTTTGGCAGAAAAAAAAAATTGATGGTATGTAATTCTGTTAGCATAACTTGGAGAAAATGAGTGTGTGTAATATTGAAACAATGCTTATTTTAGTATAAAAGTTCAAATAAAGTTATGTAATTCAAATTTGATAATCTGTGGTACTGAATTATCAAATCTGATATAGATGCTTCAGCTAGCGAATGGAACTCATACCTGAGAAGAGACGTAGGGATTAATACACATGTGGCCAGATGCTGAAGTAGTAGAGAGAGAGGTCCCTTACCCTTATCTTGAACTTCCTTTGAGAAGCGCTCCCTTTCAATGGCTGATTCTCGCTCTATCCGTTCAATTTCTGCCAACGCGTCCAATTCGACTTCATCATATATCGGCCCCTGTTGTGATACCTGCTGCTGATTCTGTACTACAGAAGTCTGTGGTTGTTTTGTAGCAACTGAAGTGTTCTGTTGTAAAACAGGCACTTGATTTGCTGGAAGGAATGCTGTTTGTTCTTGCTGCGACAAACACTGAGCAGCATTAAGTGGGCGGTTTACGTCCTGTGGAGTAATGGGTGTTTTTGAAGTCTGTCCTGGATACTGCACATTAAAAGGAATATCATTTTCTGAAACATTGCTATTTTCCATACCAGATAGCATATCGTCTTGCTGGTCCATATCTGAAGATCTTACACGAGAAAGTCTTAATGTAAGTTTAGTGGAGTCCTTGGTTGGAGAGCTAATTATATCATACATTGCAGCTTTCTCGTTCTGGTCTTTTTCATCCTTGCCTAATTTAATTTTCTTTTGCTTTTTTTGTTTTCTTTCTGGAGAATCTAGTAAGATATCTGGAGGAACATCTCGAGGTGATGAACAAGGTAAAGACTGAGACTGTAGAATTAAAGGTGGTCTTGAGCCTACAAAAACAATTCATCAGAAATAAATGGTTGTGCCACCTCACATATTAAGTGCTAACACAGTTAAACTGAATCAAATATTAAGAAATCATCTAGTCCAAGGTACTTTGGAACTGTAGCTTGAACTACACAAGATACTTCATATCCCACCACTTCGTTTAATTTTCAAGAAAGACTCGTACTATCCTGGCTGGCCCTGAACTTGCTAGGAAACCAACATTGACTTACAACTCCTGATATTGCCATCAGCTCTCTACTGCTGCAGTTGCCTGTATGCACCACCATACTTGACTAATTCTTTAATTCTTAAGCATTACTGTCAAAATTTGCTAAAAAGGAACATGTTTACAGAAGTTCAGAAAATTTTACAAAGTTAAATAGCTAGCAAGCAAGAAAAGATAAGCATCAGATTTTTTGTCTGAATTTTTACATAGTACTATGCTTTTATACATAAAATTTATATAGTAAATTATACATACCTTAGATTGTAACCATTTACCTTAAAATCAAATTAATGTGACTGACAACAAACTAATATTTTATGACTAGTTGGAAAGTAACCCGATAAGGTGAAATTTAGGCTTCAGATATATACTGTATTTATGATATTATTTATGCTATTCCCATTTAAGTGTTTGTTTTCTATCTATCTATCTATCTATCTATCTATCTATCTATCTATCTATCTATCTATCTATCTATCTACATCTAGCTTCCCGTCAGTGTCAGAGGGAAAGAGGCTCGCTATTTATGTAAACTGTTGCTCTGCTAGCCCTTCCTGGAGTCATAGTAACTTCTCACATTGATAAGACTTCAATGATAACTAATTGGGATGGCTAAAGAGAGCTATCTAACTTGCAAGTTGTTTTCTGTTCTAGAAGCTGCATTTTTAAACCATTCAAAATGTATACATAAACTGAACTAAAATACCATATACTTCAGCTTTCTCACTCCGTTTTTTTTTTTTTAATCACTCTTGACTAATTTCATTTTTTTTCTTTCTTTTTTCCTTTGTTTTCTTTGTAGGGAATCTAGCAAAAAAATCATGAGGAAAGTTCAGCTTTACCATATGGGGCAGAATAGCCCTTATTAGAAATTCACAAGGAATGATACATTATTAACTGTCTTACAAGTTACTGCTGTTTTTCTATAGACAGGCTCTTATAGAACGTGGGCTAGCCTGGAGCTCACAGAGATCCACATGTCTCTGCTCCTAAAAGTGTTGTGATTAAAGGTCAAAAGGTTAAAAGAGTACAGTAGGGACACTGATTTCTAATGACAAAAATCTTGACAAGGGAGTAAAGAAAAAAGAGCCCACAGAAACCCGTTAAAATTGAAACCAAATGTCAATAAAAAGAGCAGGAGAAAAGCTGGCCAGGTCAACATGAAGTAAATCCCTTTTCAGGAGGTGCACAGTTGAGTCTGATTAAACAGTTCAAACATTTAAGAGAGGTTAAGACAGTTATGATTCTGAAGGGCTATTGGATTTATTAGTGAGAATGAAACTGTATAAGAATACTATAAGACTTTACTGGGATTTAACAAATATAAATATGAAAAACTTAAAGTGGAACTGATTTAAATACCCCTATTTTTGGTCTAGATCTGCTTGAAACTTGAAACACAGAAGGAAATTCCTGCTCTAATACCTTTAGGTGTTCCGTCACTTCCAGCAGGAGAACACACTGGTTGAGGAGATCTTAAGGGGAAAGATGCAGCATTCCTCATTGTTGAAGAATCGCCATCCTAAGAATAAAACATAAATTTTCTATCTTGAATGCTACGAGAAGCTTTACTAAAATCTTAAAGATAACTAATAAGAGACATAAATTACTGACAGGTAAAGTGTTGAAATTCAATAGTCTAATTCTTCTGCACTTTCCTGTTTTCTTCATGGTATATCTTAGAAGAATTGAAATTGTATCCAAAAGAATCAACAGCCTATGCATGGCAATGAATAAAGGAAACTGGTATTATGAGCATGCTCCATTTGGGTTTGCTTTCTATAAAAGGAGATGTGAAGACTACCCTAGGAGGCCATAAATGTCTGAGGGCAGCGTACAGTCATCTGTTATCTTTAGATATAGGCAATTTCAATAAAAGTGCCGTGACATCCACAATAAGAAAATTTCCAATATTTAGTGAGAAAACATTAAATATGAGGAAGGGGAAAGTTGAACATAGGGTAAAAAAGCCAAACACTAGCAAATAAAAGTTTGCTGCTTGAGGTAATTTTTTTGGTGTAAGCACTATTAACTTAAAACTGAAATTCAACCCTGCTCTATGGATTAAGCTTTGTGGGAAACAGGAGATGTGGTGTTCATACCTAGATTCTCTGAATCTAGTTTAATTCTCAAGGTAGAATAGATATCCTTCACCTGTGATATGAAAATCCTGGGCTACAAGACAGATCTCAGCCATTACCGCATTTAGAACTAGCACGTTACATACATCACTACTTAGCCTGTGCACCATGTGTAGGTAGTCGTCACTTGAGCCATGTCTAGGGTTATCAGCATGATGGTTAGCTGAGTTGCCAGATAATGGACCAGAAACTTTGTTATCATGGATGTTTCTCAAGCCACCGGCAACAATAGGACTTGATACCGATGCTGGAATAAAAATTTTAAAAAATATGAAAATTAACTAGAGAAAGTCTCAGAAATGAATTACAAGAATATTTTAAACATACAAAAGTTATAAAGAATATAATGAACACTTATATATTGATCCTTGACTATATAGCAAATATGAAGCCAGCATGGGCTACTTAAGAGCCCACCTCAACAAACCAAAACCAAACCAATCACAAACACGGACTACAAATCCCGATACTGTGATGGATGTCACTGCAGATCCATTTGTTTTTCCTCTCTCTTTATTTTATAGGAGAGAATAGTTTATCTTCAGACCACTCTATTTCTGCATTCATATCTTTATACTTTTACTGTAGATAAATATAATCTAAGTTATACATAAGTACTATTTTGAATATAGTGTTCTAAATTGTCTGTTTATAAATCCCTTTCTAACTGTTATTTCTTTCAAACAGGGCCTCATGTGCCTCAAACTTGCTATGTAGCTGAGCGTTTTCTTGAGCTTCTGTTATTCATTCCTTTACACCCTGAATGCTGGGATTCCAAGCTTGTGCCATCTAGTTTTATGCAGTGTAAGGACAAAATCCAGGGCTTCATGATTTCTAGGCATAAGACTTCCTTTCTAATTAGGCATGGATGGTTTTTCCATTTCTTACATATGAAGTCTTAAGATCATTTGTTTTAAATAAACAATTATATATATTCTGCTGTATAATGTACACAATGTATTTATTAATTGTTTATGTGCAAATGGTTAGATTTCCAACTGTCATAGCACAGTTAAATAAATTCCCCTATTATAATACACTATTATATACTATGTAGTATATAATAATATATTATTCCTATTAAGATATGTATGAAGTATCCATATGCTTTTCTGTGTCTGTAAAGTACAACTTTGTTTCTAGTTAGATTGAGCTATACAATTCTACTTTAAAAATTATTCTATACAAAAACAGAGGCCAGCTGAATGTGGTAATGTATGCCTTTAATTCCAGAACTTGAAGAGGCAGAGAGGCAGAGGCAGGCAGATCTTTGTGAATTAGAGGCTAATCTGGTGTACATAATGAGTTCCAGGACAGCTATGGCTACTGAGAGAGATCCTGTATGCACTCCTTCCTTTACCCAAACCTCAAAAAAACAACAACAACAACAAAAAAACCCCACAGAAAACAAAACAGAATAAAACACCCAAAACAGGACATGCACTAATAGACAATGACCAAGATGACTAAATAAGACATTCTTACAAACTTCTTTTAAGGTGTCATCTTTTGAGTGAAAATTAAAACCATTACAGTATTCTGATAATCAGTATTAAAAATCTTAAAAGCAGATGATCTCTTTATAATACAATGAAAACAGAATATTAGTAGTATCAACCCCGAATACTTAGTAATGACAAAGTTAAAAATACATACTATGCTTAGATCAATGAACATGAGATGGTGCCACCAAAAAGCTACAGATAAGTGGACTACTGGGCCCAGTGTAGTTCCAGATGTGATACATGAAAAAGTATACATTACTTATGGGACGTTCTTGCAAAAATACATATAACAAATCCTTTAAACATATTTCCAGCCGATAGAAAAATAAAAGGACTATGAGAACAAATTGAGCCATGTTGTAAGAAAACAGTGACGTCTAGACAATGAGATTTATTTCACATAGTCAGTAGAGCCTGCTATGTCCCACCACACATAAATAAGATGCAAGCCTCGTCGCACAGTCTTATAATCCTCCTACTCAGGAGGAAGGCAAGTTCAAGGCTTGCTTGGGAAACAGAGCAAGTTTGCTGACAGTTTGGGTAGCTTAAATTCTGACTCAAAATAACAACAAAAGTCTGGAACTTAGTGGTAAAGTGTTTGCCTAGCACATATGAGACCATACATTGAACCACCAGCATCACAGAAAACAAAGCAAAATTAGTATATTGAAGGAAAAAGGGCACCACACCTGCTTTAGACTGAGAGCGGAAAGATCTGGGTGTGTCCTGTAGACTGTCAATGCCTGCACCCGTACACTATGGTAAAAAGGTCAGGGATTTGAGGCCAGCCTCACCTACACTTTAATAAGTCATCTCAAAGAGGGGAAATTCAAGAGATAGAAAAACAAAAAAAACAACCAAACCAAACCAAAAAAAAAAAAAAAAAAAAAAACCAATCAAACAAAAACAAACAAACAAAAAAAAAAACCAAAACAAACCCAAAAGTACAAGCATTCAAGAATTATATCTTGAAAAAAAAATTACTTATGTTAAGAGACATATTTATGACAAATAAAGCTGGTGAAGCTGAAATATATTGTGTATTAGATGATGTTAGAAATTAATTTCCTAGAAGTAAAATAATCTAGTGAACACTGATTTAAAGGGAAAAAACAATGATGGGCAGTGCTGACGCAAACCTTTACTTGGGAGGTGGAGGCAGGTGATCCCTGTGAGTTTGACGTTAGGCTGGTCTACAGAATGAGTTCTAGGACAGCCAAGGCTATGTAGAGAAATCCTGTCTTGATAAAACAACAACAACCAAACAACAAAGAAAGAAAGAAAGAAAGAAAGAAAGAAAGAAAGAAAGAAAGAAAGAAAGAAAGAAAGAAAGAAAGAAAGAAAGAAAGAAAGAAAGAAAGAGAGAGGGAGAGAGAGAGATATCGTTCTAGGAAAATTCTGGTGAAGGGGCTCATTGGGCCTGGTGAATTTTTTCTGAATTGTTAAAATTTTAATATTAAGTTGAAGAAGAATGTTTTCAATGTTATGTTTCTCATACTCTAAATTTCCCTATCTCCAATTCTTTCCTGGTCTTCTGACTTACCATGTATTTTGTGTTGAGTATTGTCTAGGGAGTGCTAACCCCTCGGTGATGTTTTTAGTTTCTCTGGTGCCTGAACATTCTCAGGAATAACTCATTTTCTTTTAATTCATTTTGAAAAATGAATGTTTTGCTCAACATGGGGGAGTTTCTAGCACCCAGCACAGCCAGCATCATCTGAGTGCTTATGGGCACAAAACAGTGTGCTTTCCTATATACACTCCTACGCACATGGCTCTTTATAAGTTAAAAGTTCTCTTTGGGTTTTTGTCCTCTGACTTATTACTTTTATGGGACACAAAACCAAAGATGTTTGTCCTTTATCTTTTCTTGAAAATTTATGTTTTTGAAATAGATGTATGAGAATTTTTACTGCTAATAAGTTTAGCAGTCATGAGACAGTAATAATCTCTAAAAATATAAAAGATCCCTGAAGCAAGAATATCCCTCTGGGCTAAAGATGGCTCCATAGTTAAGATCACTGGCTGCTCTTCTTGCCGAGGACCAGGGTTCAATTCCCAGCACCTACATGGCAACTCATAACTATCTGTAATTCCAGTCCCATGGAAATCTGATGCCCCCTTCTGGGTTCTGTGGTCTCTGCACAGATATACATATAAGTAAAAATCTGGGCAAAACATACAATAAAATGATAAAAGATAAGAAATATAAATATATAATATTGAGCACTGGCAATAAACTGAAATCAAATTGATAAAATAGTAATCCAATTCAGAATATTTTGTATCAAAACTTCTTTTTTTAACTATAAAATGACTACCTAAGTAAAATGTTTTCATAATATATACTTAATGAAAATGCTACTGTAAGAAAATTAAGAGTCCTTAATTTCATAACAAAATATTACTACATAGTAACCCTAACCCTAATCAAAGTTCCAAAAACAATGCCCTATTTGCCCCATTGATAAGTCAACAAAAAATAAATCGAATGTGTTTGAAATGATATAAGCCACAGTTAATTTGACAATGTGCACAATATATTATTTTAGTTTATGCTTAAAAATATTTTTAAAATTCACATGTTTGGAATTATAGTTTTTAGGCATATTCAATAGTTTATATACTAATTTAGGTAATTAGTAACTGTCTTACCTTGCTGCATCTGCGGATGTGTTGTGTAACTTGAAGGATGGGAATATGGCATGTATCCTGCAGGACTCTGTGGGGCATATGGACTAGGCACTGGGCTATTTTGTTGTGGCATAAATCTGTTCCCAGAGCTTGTCTGTGGTGGCACAAACCGGCTAAAATACAAAACACAATGAAGTATATCAGGAAAATAAAAAATCAACATGCTACTTTTTAAAATTTAAATGAGACAAAATTCTTTGAACTCCAATTTAAATATAATAAAATCTATACAAACAGAAAAACAGCAAAATAACATATAAATTATTAACATTCATAAGAGTCACATCAAATAATTAAAAATTTACTTAACTATATAAAAACCACCATTCTATTTCAGGATACCAATCCATTTCTCTTCAAATAAACTGTCTTCCAAATTGTGTTATTTACAACAGAATTACATCAAATATGGTACTCTGTGTGTGTGTGTGTGTGTGTGTGTGTGTGTGTGTGTGTGTGGTGGTAGTGCTGCTGTGAATTAACCCATTAAACCCAGGGCTTTGTACATATTAGGCAAGCATTCTGCCAGGGAGCTATATTACCAACCCAAACACATCATTTATTTTAGCAAACTTTTTCTATGTAAAATTCAATTAATATATGGTAGCTCCTTTAGTTAGTAATCATAGTAATTCCACATGCAACATTTTAAAGTGAATGTTCATAAGAACTAGTAAGCATAGAACTACTTATTTATATATAATTCATGAATATTTAAATGTGTGAATGCTATTCACAGAAGCATATTCATTTACCACAGATTAGTTAATAAATAACATATATATAAGTATTTATTTACCTGGAGGGGCTATGTGAGATAGTGGTTTGTTGGTAATTGGAAGATGCAGGACTACTGTGCATGGAATTCTGAGAAAGTTTATACTGAGACATCATCATTCCTGCTCAAAAGATAAAAAACATTAAATATTATTTTCTTTTTACTATAAAGACTCAACTCGTTCTTTTAAAAATGTTTAAAAGTTCTGTTCTACCAGAATGATTTTGTTTGGGGGGAAGCAATATATAGCTACTAGCAAAACTAAATTTCAAGCACAATTTTATAAAAACACAACTTTAATACCACTAGTCTAATACTGAAATAAGAAATGATGTCAGTGATATTTGTAGAACTAGGAATTGACACAGGACATCATATACACTAGGCAGATGCTCTAACATTGAGTTAATATCCCCAAACTCACATTCATATTCTGGTATCATTTAGACTTGGAACTAGAACGAAATTTTAAATCACTTCACCTAGCTATTGTCAAAATACTATATGCTTTCTTTTGATATATGCCTCTGTTTTATTATTGTTGTTAGTATACATAAATCTGTCTCTCTCAAATATACTCTTGTGTGTGTGTGTGTGTGTGTGCGCGTGCACACGCACATTCATTCATTCATTCATTCATTTTTTTTTTTTTTTTTTTTTTTTTAAGACAGGGTTTCCCTGTGTAGCCCTGGCTGTCCTGGAACTCACTCTGTAGACCAGGTTGGCCTCGAACTTAAAAATTCACCTGCTTCTGCCTCCCAAGTGCTGGGATTAAAGGCGTGCGTCACCACTGCTAGGCCAGAAATATATTTTAACATATACTTCCCCTATGCTTAGGAACTTAATTTCACAACATTGTTTCATACCTAAGTTTTTAAATTAATTTATCTATGTACCAAAATTGAGTTCCTGCAAATTATCCAAAATTCTATTAACAAAGCATGATGTTCCTATTTCTTCTTCCAAAATAACTTTTTTGCTCTTTAGTGTGGATTATAAGAATATTTCAACAGTAAATTAAAACATGAGATTAGCTTTCACTTTTTAATATTTAATATATATCTTTATGTGTATGAATATTTGCCTGTATGTTCATATGTTTGCACATGTGCCAGGTCCCCTTTTGGACCAGGATACTGGATTCACTGGAACATAAGTTAAACAGTTGTCAGCAACCACATGGGTGCTGGGAACCACACATGGATTATCTGTAAAAGCAGCAAGTGTTGATAATCACAGGGCCACCTCTCCAGCTTGACTGATTCATAAAATGACATTTTGTAATAAAGAAGCAGCAGAAAAACTCAGTTAATTAAATCAGAGAGAAAATTTGTAACTCATCCTGAATTTTCTTATATGACTTTCTGGGAGCTGCAATCAATAAGTTAATATTCCTAAATTTCATTTCTTGCTGTTGATATGAAAAGTACCTTTTATCAGAAATATTCAAACAGAAGGCATCTGTTTATCTGCCAATAATACTACAGAAGAGACTACAGTTCTACAGTCAGTAGCAGAATGAGATTAGGGCTCAAGACTACCTCAAAGACTATCTCTAAAAATGTGAATAAAAAAAAATTCAAAACAAAGTAGTTTTATTCCATAACTTAATAATTTAATAACTATAATTGCTGTTCCCAATTGTCCTTTCTTTTTGGTTGAATGGGGAAGGCAATACTGTAAGATGGGAATTAAAAATTTTCTCCTCTTTAATTAACAGTCACCACTAGGGCAAAGCTGAAGCATTGGCTATTTAAATGAGTCAAATAAAACCAGAACAACCCTCTCTGGTTACCTCAAAGCTCCAAAGCTATGAGTTTAGTGACTTCTATCTAGTGAGGTGTCTTCATGTGTAATCTCATTTACATTTAGCTACAGAAGATAGCTAAGGATGGGAGATGGCTCCGTTGGGAGGTACTTGTTCTGCTGCACAAACATGAGGACTTGAGTTTGGAATCCCAGAATCCACAAAATCCATAAGATGCTGGCTGTGGCCACACACACTTAGGAGTACAGTAAAAGGGGGTGGAGACAGGTGAGTTCCTGAAATTTGGTAGCCAGCTGGTCTAGGCTGGCTAATGAGCTTCAAGATCAGTTAGAGATTCTGTCTCAAAATGTGAACAATGAAGAGTGATCATTGTGATACGCACACATGCATGCCCACATATGCACATACCCACAATACAACACACATCCACACAAATTAACCTTTAAGGATTTAAGCCTTTTCTTATGTGGAGTCATAAACATCTAAGGTAGGAAATGAAGAATAGTATATGCTTTTAACTAACTAATGAGCCGTGTCTCCAGCTTGCCCCTTCTGTAACCGGTCACGTGGTATTCTTTTTTTTTTAACTCCGGCGTTCTCAGAGTGCACAGCTTTATCTCCTTTCACTACTGCTATTGTCTTCTACTGTACTCTACTTTATTGGTCCTAGGTTCAATTCCCAGCACCCACATGGCAGCATACAACTGTCCCCAACTCCAGTTCCAGGGGATCTGACACTCTCACATAGGCATACATGGAAGCAAAACACCAATGCACATGAAATAAAAATAAATTTAAAAAAAATTTGCTTCCAAACTCTCGATGATTTTCTAACAGCAAAATTTGTAAAGTTCACTTAATACATTTTAAGATTCCTTAAAAAAAAAAAAAAACCTTTTAAAGTTTTGTTTAATTTCATATTAAACCACAAGAATATTATTGTTTTCTTCTCACTCGTGGCTTGATTTAAAATATGAAGACACATTTGTAAGTGAGAAACCAGATAGTTAAACTAAATTTAATCATGTGTCAAACAAGTTCTGATACAGGGTTCACAAACAAGCACTATAAAAAGGAACCTCACCACTCTGTACATATCTGTTCTGCATGCTTTTCTCCCTGAAAACGTTCGGACTCCTTGCCAGGACGGCCTGCAACAAGACGGGTATATCGCCTTCGGGATCATCACTGCCAAGGTTATCTTTCAGTTCTCTGGGATTGAAGAAAAAATAATCATAACCATGCTTGACTTCTTAATAAGATTCACAGAATAAAAACGTGCGACTTCAGTAGGCCTGAGGTACACTTTCAAAGATGCAACCCCCAGAAGAAATGAAATTACCAAGGAATACCTTCACAATACCCCACACTTTATTTTTCTAGGGGGTGGGGAAAGGGATGCTGGAACCATAATTTTATGGAACTGTGAGTTTATTTAAAATTGTTCATGTTAATTTTAGGAATGCAAACTAGCGGAGTCCATTACCTACTACTCACTAATGAAAGCCACACGAGTGACAGTAAGCTGAGCTGCTCTTGACTTGGAATATACTGATTTTCCCTCATGTCGAAAAAATGAATGAGGGTGACTGTTACAGAATTGTTCTTCCAATGAAATATGCAATGTTGCCATACTAAGGAAACATACAGGTTATGTGATTTTTCTGTCTTATACAGGTAATCATCTAAATAATTAGCAAATTAAATTAGACATGCCTATTTGGAAATACTGTCTTTGACTTTACATTCTCAATCCAAACACTATGCCCAACCCTGCTTAGCTTCTGAGATCAGAAGGCATTGAGAGTGTTCATAGTAGCATAGTAGCAGGCTCTACTTTCTAAATATCACTTTTCTCTGTGCTGCTTCAACATGGTGGAAGTTGAGAAGTGATGTCTGTAAGTTTTCTTCTAATATCCACACTCACTGACCCTGGCAGGTACATGAGTAAAAATGCAATGTATGCACAGAACCTAATTGGATCCAACAGTAAAGACCTAAAATATAACGTCCAAACAGTGAAGTGCAGTAGATTCCAGGGGTGGTCTTAAAGGAACTTCCTATGAAATAAATTCTAATTTTTATGTGCCTTTTTCCTACCTCTTTAAATATTTAGAAAAAAACTACAGAGTATGTATGAACAAAAGCAACTGTATAATATGTAGACAGTGAAATTTCTAGAGGGATTAAAATATGAACACTGTACTTCCTTGTTGTTGTAAACAACCAATTCTTAGTTTCTCCATCAGAAAAGCTACATTTAATAAGTAGTTCAACTGAGTCAACTTGAAAATTGCCCCAAGAAAATATACTGTACCTAGTATGGTTCTTTTCTCTAAGTAATGAATCTTTAAATTTGAAAAATGAATAAAGGATAGAAGGGTGTATAAATAACTATTTAATGATAGGTTATATTGGGAGAAAAGTGATAGATCTAACTTGAGAAAAATTATTATTATCTATGTATGTGATGTGCACGTGTGCATATACAGGTATGCACATGTGCTGACTGTCGTGACACAGATGTGGAGATCAGAGGACAGCTCTGTGTTAGTTCTCTGCTTGCAGCTTTCTCTGGAGTCTGGAGACTGAACTTAGGTCATCACACTTGAGTAGCATGCACTTTATCCACCGAGCCATCTCCCCGGACCCAGATTTTACTTTCAAATACATTTTTGTGTCGTTAAACCTGTAAAGTATGCATTGCTTCTGTAGTGACAAACATATCAAGTGCAATCTTATTGTTTAGCTCAATTCTATTTTTAGAAGTCTATATGAAAAAAACACACCTATTCTCAAATAAAAACAAATCTTCCTTTCCATGGAGTTAAATTTTGAGTTCTTGTTATACTCAGCATGTTCCAATGTCTAGAAATTTTAATTACTCTATCAATATTAGAAAAGGAAAGGTAAGTTTTGTGAGCAAATTTAAATCTCTGTGCAGATGACATCAAGTGGAAACAATCTGCAAAGACACACACGAGTCAATACTTGTGTCACAGGTGACTATGGCCTCCCTAAATCTCCTCAATGCACATTTAAACTGGCTATACTCTATCTCACCTGGTTAGGAACATTTTCTTGTCTTTCTTTTTTGAGACAGAGTTTCACTAAGTAGCCTTGGCTGAGCTGTAGCTCATTAGGTAGACCAGGTTGGCCTAGGATTCAGAGAAATCTGCCTGCCTCTGCTTCCTGAGTGCTAGGATTAATGGCATGCATATGTCAGGAACTACTGTCTGGATAGTATGAACTAGAATGATGGCTTCTATGTAATCCTAGTCCTTGGGTGGTTGAGGCAGGAGAAGGACAGTGGGTCTTAGGCCAGGCTGGGTAATAAGGTGAGGCTCTAGTTTTACTAGCAGAGTGTCTACCAAGCATACATGAAATCTGCATCACCACATAAGCAGTACGGTGGCACACATGTAATACCAGCACTCAATAACTGGTAGCAGAAGAGGAGTTCCAGAACCTCATCAGCTGCAGAGCAAGGTCAAAGCCAGCCTGGGATACCTGTCACAACAGCAAGAAAACAAGACAAACAGAAGCCCTAAAAGTATGATTCTGAAAATTTTGGAAATAACTTAAAAGGAAACACTGATCTTTCGTTGTAAGACCAAATATTTTACTGTTAGATGTAAAGTTGATTGTACTTACATGTGATCTGTTGATACCTGGTTGAGACTATGGACAAGCTGTGAAACCAAATTGTCATCCCTACAGGCCAAAAGGCAGTTCACCTCTTCTGCTATTCGTGAATTAAAGAGGAGGCTCTTTGTAGTTGTAGCAGGTAAAGGAGATGGGAGAGGCAGCTGGTTCAGGACTGTTTAGAATAAAGCAGAATATTAGAAATTAGGTGACCGCGAGAAGCCTTTATATACATGTCTGTGTTTATGTAAATTATAAGACTAAAAATAAGTTGTAAGTTTCATGACGGAAAAACATTACTTTTACTCTGAAAAAAAAATCTGAATCAACAAAAAAACCACTCCTTCCAAAACACCAGAGGCCAGTACAGACTCTATTACTAGTAATTACTTAGCTGATTTATATTCATGCTTAAAAATTGTTTTAATTAACTAAATAAAACTTTATTATTATTATCATGACTTTGACACATAAGGTGAGAAAGTAGCTTATCTATAAGATCAGTAGCACTCTTAGACATATAAGTCAAAAACAATACCTGACTCACATTATACTGATATGCAATACAATTTTAAAAGCTTAAGAATATAGAAACAAATAGCTCACAGTAGTGGAATACTCAGAGTACAACATTCCTGAAGAACAATACAAAATTCTTGTCATAAATTCCTAAATAGTTCTCTTTTTTCTCCCATTCTACTCTAAGCAGCAAACAAACAAACAAACAAACAAATGAGTATTTTGTGGCTTCAATCCCACTATTTAATGTAAGTAGACTTAATAGGAATTGTTTACTTGCCAAAAGGTTAAGAAACCCAACTAAAATATAGGTATCATGTTTTGGGGTTAATTTCTAGTCGACCCCATAGTATAATTACCATACTTCACAGAGTTTACCAGGAAGATAAGCATCAAAAATGTGAGGTATATCAGAGATAAAAGGCAGAAAAGATAAAGGGAAGTCTAGCAGCATATATAATTTTCCATCCATACAGGTTGTGTTTTTGCCTTAAAACGAGTAACAAAAACAAACATGTTTCAAAGTTTCCCTGCAGATTTAGGATAATCCAACCACCTACTTTCTAGTGATACAAGTGTCTTACACTCGACTGAAAATACACAAAAACAAAACCCAGGGAGGGATTCTGAGCACAGTTGAAAACAGTTCTGGAAGTTATTTTTTCATAGATTATTGCAAAGTTCCATATCTTACATACTGCTATAAGAAAAAGGTATTTATGTTTTCATTTTGTTTTTTCTTTTCTGGCCTTTCCTTTATCTCTATTCCTATACTAAAAGGAGGATGACATAGGGACAAACACTTGGGCAGACTCTGTGCCATTACCCAAGGAAAAGAATAGTTATGTGTCTACCAAAATATGAACCTTAAAACTTCTATTAACTAAATTTCTAAGTATTGACAATAATTTTTAATACCTTAGTGTTCAGAGTAAAGTGGGCTCTCATAGTGATGACATATCTCATACCTGTTAACAAATTCTAACTAACAATTCAACCTGATATTAAAAAAATCAGGACCACTACAGTTTAGGTAATGTGGGCGATCAATTTCTCATTCTTGGAGGACACTTTCAGGTACTGTTTTTGTAAACGCTTTCTTAAAAAAAAGACCATAGTTTTGTTTATTAACCCATGTTTATTTAAGTTTTAACATCTCTTAAAGCTTTGTGTCATTTTTCTAAAGTCCTTATTGATTTTTAAGGTCTTTATAAAAATTATCACACTATCATTTCTTTAGGAGTTCACAGAAGGATGAAGAAATTAAATTTATGTATTAGGTGGAAACATTAATTTTGCTACTCCCCCCACACTAATCAAATACATATTTTCTGTTATATGTGACATTAAAGGTAATTTTTTGTCTCTAAAAATGAGTATTAGCAAAGTAAAGAACTTAGGAAAATTATGCAAACTTACGGTCCGTAAGACTAGCAATCCCCGCAAGCGTAGTTATGGGGACATGGGGCATATCCCCATTCATCCTGAAGTTCTGGAATGGTGTTGTCTATGAAAGTATTTAGTTCAGGTGCCAGCTGTCATTACTTTCCATTTCCCAAACTCTGCAACACACACAAAGAAAACCATATAATTATTTGTAGAACTTTGTCAAATATATGAGTAGCAGAGAGATACTTATTCATTTAGAAACAAAACTCTTAGCTTCTATTTGTTCAATGTGTTTAACAAGCATGTGCCATACATTAAACACTGCAAAATGCTTTGTATACATTAAGATTTAGGTCTCACAACAACCCAGGTACAGCAGAGTATTACTCTTTTCTGCATTTTACTAATGAGAAAATTACAGTGAGTTTAAAGTAACTACTGGAGCTGTAATTCTAATGACACAATCTAGCTCCAGAATCTTGTTTCTTAACTTCTGGTGTATATACTGCTAGGGCAGGGTACTCTTTCTAAACTCTAAATACAATAAAATTTTTACTTAATAATCTGGCTTCAATTTCTTGTCTAGTTCCCTTTTTACTCTCTAAATGGACTTGCCCCTCCTACCAAGAGTATCTCTTCAGATTCTTTTGGATCCTTGTGGTTTGCAGTGTGAGACTTTTATTCTCCTCTCTTCTAAATCCTACAATTCAAGAACACTTTCATTCCACAGCCATTTTACCTTAGGATAACTGAATTTATGACATTTATTGCCCAATATTTTCTCAGTAAATTGCTGTATATTCCTTTGTGACACACTTGATATGTCCCTCCTCCTCCCCTGCCCCATTTGTAATTTGTTACTATTTGTTCACTTAGTGTCCACGTGTATTGTTGTGTGCCTGCTATGACTGATGTGTGTGCAGATCAGAAGATAATCTGCGGAACTAGGATCTTTCCCTCAGCACAAGAGTCTGGAGGACTGTACTCAGCAGCTCAGGCTTGTGGTTGGTGCTTTTCCTTGCTGAGCTATCTCGCCTGTCCATCTTCCCCTGTTTCTTAAAGCTTGGTCATACTATTTAACCAGGATAGCCTCAAACTCTGATTCTTCTGCCCATTCTCTCAAGTTCTTGAATTACAGTCAGATGCCAAGTCATGTGTAGCTTGTTTCATATCATTCTTGCAAGATGACTTGATTTTCATCCCTCTTAGTCTTTCTAACTAACTGCATGTTACTAATAAAAAAAAAATCATACAATCAGTATGCAACAACATAAATACACAGGGAAAAGCACACATTAGTGTTCTCTCCCACTCCTTTTTAAAAAATATTTTTATGTATGAATGTATGTGTATTTATGTTTACCATGAAGTGTCTGCTTTCTAAGGTCAGAAGAGGGTGTTGGAGCACCATCATTTGAGTAGTGGGAATTGAACCTGAGTCCTCTTCAAGAACAGCAAATGCTCTTTCAGCTAAGCTATCAATTTTTATTGTTTTTCAAATAACTTAATTGGCTCAAGGATTTAGTATTTATAATAAAATTCATCCTCTTTCTCTAAAAAAAATAATGTACGTACATATACACAAAAGATAACTTGCAAAACTGAACGTTTTTTCCCTTTTGACATCCCCAGATTTTATCTCAGTTTCAATTTATGGCTTCAGTAACGTTTTTATACTGAAGATAATATAACATTTCAATAATCTGTGCATTAATTAAAACATACTTTTATTAAATTACTCTGTATATACTACATCAATTGCAGTATGGTGCTAAACTAGAAATAAGTTGTTTCGTCTCTGGTATATTGTATTATTAATATTGGTTTTGGGTTTGCTGGTTTGTTTTTTCAGTGCTGGGAACTGAAACCCTGGGCCTCCAGAAAGCTTCCATCACTGAGCTATACAGTACAGAAACTGTTTCTAGTTCAAATGTTTCCATTTTCAATACTGTATTTTCTGGCTACTTTTAAGAGAACCTCTAAAAGTTGTAAATTTCAAAACAGTTACTTGATGTAAGTGGTGTCCTTTCTTCATACATCTTAACTCAATTTTTGGTTCAACAGGTAAAGGCAGGAAGCTTGAGGAGAATCTGAGTCCCAGGGAGGTCCCTGGAACTCACACAGTAGGAGGAGAGAGATCTGATTCCATGTCATTCCTGACATGTGCACACACAGACGCTCCAAACAAAAACATTTTTTAAAGTAGGTATGTAGTACTAAGAATCTTTCCCCAGGTTTTAAATTATAAATATAGGCAAACAAGTTACATAAAATATAGATGTATGTCTTGGCAGTTCCAGAGTGAACATCCATAGGACCATCCAGCAGAAGGATAGCATCTAATTTTTTCTAAAGGTAATAGCTACTCTGTCTTGTAATCTTTTCTTATCTTCTTCAATAGGTTTTTTATGTATATACTTACTAGTGGGCAGCTAAGTAACAACACACACACACACACTCACACACCTTTCCTTGATGGTCTACTAACAAAATTTTTGAGTAGAAACCTACTGGAAGAAATAGCCCAAGAAACAGTCAAAATAAAATGACAACTGCCTATATTTAACCTTTCTGCTCCAATATGGACTCCCTTGTTAATCAATTTGATACTCTAAGAGTCAGTAAAAAAATTTAAGCAACACTACACATTTAGCATCAACATCAAACACTTTAAAATACAAACTAGAAATTAAAACCCGGTACAGGTCACTAAAGAGCAATGTGTTTAACTTTATACCAATAGAAAAATTACAATGTATCTTTAATTACTGGAAAGAAATCATTGAGCGCAAATTAATTCTAGAACACCACAAAAATACGTTATTACTCATTTATAGTGTCTTGTTGTACATGTAAATTGCCATATTTAAGCAGACTTAAATCAGATGGGAACTTACAAACAGTAAGGAGACGGTTCTGCTGGAAGAGGGCCTGACTTTATTCTATTTTGCTAAGTAATGTACAACAGACCCAACTTTGAGCTAATGATTTTAGCCTAGAAATGACTACATATACATTAGAACAATAATAAAACCAACCATAAGACTGTAGTTTTTCTTAGAAGTATGCATTCATTTGCACACTCTGACATCAGTTCAAGTGTACACAATAGTATATATACAGGCAGCAAAGCATTAAGTACACTGTCAACAAATGGAACTCACTCTGTACATCAGGCTGGCCTTGAACTCAGAAATCCGCCTGCCTCCGCCTCCCAAGTGCTGGAATTAAAGGCGTGCACCACCACTGCCCGGCTAGACAGACTTTGTATCTTTTAGCAAAGCCTATAAAATATGTGTGTTATCTTGTCTCAAGAATTTCCCTTTTAGAAAATATCCTTAACATCAACTGGAGAGATGTTGTCTGTGCAATGCTTGCAGCACAAGCATAAGGACCTGAATTTAACCTCAGCACTTGTGTAGAAAAGGAAACAAAACCGAAAAACCAGTCTTGTATGGGGGCTAGAAACACACTCCACTGTTAAGAGCATTTGCTGCTCTTCCACAAGACCTGAGGTGGGTTTCAAGCACCCACACTGGGTGGCTCATAGCCACCCGTGACTCTTAACTCTACAGCGCCTCTCTTCTGGCTTTCAGACACACGCACATATCTCCCTCCCTCCCCCCTATTCTTTAAAGTCTGGTGTAGTAGAGTACACTTATATTCCAGTGCTGAGGAGGTAGAGATAGATGGATTCCTGGAGCCAACTAGACAGTTATCATAGCCTATGTGGGCAACACGAAAAATCTATGTTTAAAAAAAAAAAAAAGAAAAAAAAAGTGGCCTGAGTGAGGTGGAACACCATCCCAGCACTCAGAAGGCAGAGGCAGATGGATGCCAGTGAGTTTGAGGACAGCCTGATTTACATGAAAGAAAAGAGAGAGGGAGGGAGACCAGAGGCTGTCTTCTAACTTCCATATGTGCAACATGTACACAGACCCACACTCATATGCATACCCCTGAACGTGGTGGCGCACGCCTTTAATCCCAGCACTCGGGAGGCAGAGGCAGGCAGATTTCTGAGTTCGAGGTCAGCCTGGTCTACAGAGTGAGTTCCAGGACAGCCAGGGCTACAGAGAGAAACCCTGTCTCGAAAAACCAAAAAAAAAAAAATCCTGAAGAACTAATTATATACACAGCTCAAAACATATATGTACACATTAAGACATACGTACACATCTATCAACACAATGTTGTAAGACATTTTTGTACTGAAAAATGGGCAGAAAAGATAACTGATGTTTATTAAGCAGCTACTATCTTATAAAATTGCTTACTTCGGTGTACTTTCATGTAATCTTTGATGAGTAACCTGATATACAGAGAAGATAAGAATTTGCTTGAGTTAATATAGCAGAAGCCAAATCCAGGCTATCAAACACATGAACATTTTACATAACTGAAATGTATAATTAACATTGTCACAACATAGTCAAAGAAGAAAAAAACTGGGCTATTTAAACCCTTCTGCTGGACAGCCACAGATACATTATTTAATATTTCTGTGCCTCAACTCCTTATCTCTATAAAAGACAGGTAATTGTTTTAATTTTGTTGTGAGAAATGAGATGAATTAATACATATAAAGATGTAAATACTCATGTTTGTCCTTGGCATGCAGTAAGTTTCAATAAAAGTGTATTGCTATTTACTATAAATTTTCTATACCTTGCTTGTTATGTTATCTCAAACTATCAATATTTATATACATACATACACACATACAAATATGGTACATTCTTTTTCTAATGTTGTTGAATGGGCAGTTAAAAGTTAGATTTGGGGGCTGGAGAGAGAGATGGTTCAGAGGTTAAGAGCACTGACTGTTCTTCCAGAGGTCCTGAGTTCAATTCCCAGCAACCACATGGTGGCTCACAACCATCTGTAATAGAACCTGATGGCCTCTTCTAGTGTGTCTGAAAACAACTACAGTCACATAAAGTCCAATTTTGGACTTAAATAATCTAGATTAAAATATCAATGTGATATTTAACTGGAAATTTCTAAAGTACAAAGCTGGTGATTAAGAAATGGACAAATATATTAATAAATCTTTTTTTTAAAGAAAAGTTAGATTTGATCAATAGTTCCCACAAACCTATCCAAGTACTTCCTGAGTTGCACATGGCATCCAGCACAACAGACATGTCTATACTATTTGGTCCTTCATGATAAAGTATTCAATATCAATTTTGTGTCTTATGCTAGGCAAACAAAAGGAACTGTACTACATGTTAAAGAATCCTAGCTAGAATATGAAGGATGCAACAAACATGCTGACCACAGCATATGGTCAGAAAGAAAAGCCCCCAAGAATATATCATACAATGTTGACTCTCTCCTGTCCATACCCTTACTATAAACTATCTCAAAATTTCACTTAAGAATAACATAATAATAAAAGGAAGAGTGGGTAATAATGAGAGAGAATGAAAACAAAAGGTTCTGTGAGAGAACTACAGTGTTAGTATGCAATAGTGGTCCAATTTTGGACTTAAATAATCTAGATTAAAATATCAACATGATATTTAACTGGAGATTTCTAAAGTACGAAGCTGGTAATTAAGAAATGGACAAGTTAGTGAGAATTATCACTATGCTAGCTCAATGGCAGAGTTATTGACTAGCCCGCCCAAGGCCTTAGTACAACCAATGCCAGCACCACAAAAATAACTAACTCACCCCCATAAGGGTTAGTTCAGTAAGTAATCTATACATAACAGAGGATAAAAATACAGAATGTTCCAAAAAACTGGAGCTTTTTCAGCATTGACATGATGCTACAATTCCATCCCTGACATCATGTGAGTGACAATGACAGCACAGATGTATCTGGGCTAATAACTTTCTGAGCCTGTGGCAACCTGAGTTTGATCCTGTGTAACAGTAGAAAAAAAAAAAAAAAGAACTGACTCTACAGAGCTTTCTCTGACCTCCACACATGTGCTATGGCACATATGCATGGCATACATAGACACACAGACTAAATAGGTAAAGCACAGGAAGATAAAAATATACTCCTTAAATTACCTTCAGGCTTTGTGCATATGGTGTATGAAACATAATGAATTTTATGACCAGACTTGGGTTTCATCCTCAAAGTACTTCACTACGTATATACAAATATTCCCAAACTAAAACAAAACAAAACAAAACACCACACTCAAACATTGAAATACACAACAGCTTTGACACCAAGCATTTTGGATAAAGGCTGATAAATCTGCAAAAGCAGAAACTAGAGGAAGTGAAGGAACAGTGTAGAAGGACGTCTGTTTTTAAGCACTTCTTACCTGCCAGGCACATATATGTATCTTTCCCAATTATAACATAAGAAGGTTATCATAATGATTATCTTTATTCTCCAGATGAAAACTTAAGTCTTAGGACCTGAATAGTTATGGCTACAAGAGTTAGGATCTGAACTTGAGTATTCCTTTTCTTTCATGCTTAAGATATCTATCTATCTATCTATCTATCTATCTATCTATCTATCTATCTATCTATCTATCTACCTACCTACCTACCTACCTACCTATTTATGTATTTTGAAGATAGGATCTCCTTATACAGCCCAGGCTTGCCTTGAATTCAACAAGCTTTCTGCTTCAGCAAGTGCTAGGATTACAGACCTCTGGTGCCACAATTAGCCTGAATAAAGGCATTTCTAAGCCAATTTTATATTCTTGGGCATGAAAAAGGCTATAAAGCAAGGATGCAAGGATACGACAATACACTACACTGCTAGAGCCTCGCTGAAGAATAGACACATGTCTGACGCTGTACTTCAAAATCGTCACTGCTATGTCATTATATAACATTATTTTCATCTTTGATCCAAAATTCATAAATATGGACTATTTAAGTAATTGATGTTTTTCTTTGTTAATGTAAATTTGGGGGGGGGTGTAGGAAAGCTAGCATAGTTAGGGCGAGGGAGAGGGCTGAATTGGAAAGCTGTCTGTCTGCATGGAAGCCGAGCACTGGGACAGGCACAGGTGAGCAGATCCTGGAGGGAAGAGGAAGCAAAGTCTAAATGGCAAGCTCAAAGGTCACTAAGAGATCCTGCTTCAAAATGTGGGGACAAGTTTTGAAGAAGACATCCCTTTATCAACCACTGGTCTTCACACACATCTGTATGGGCAGGACTCACACAGGCACACACATACACCCTCATATATTTGATTACTCTAGTTAATATTATGTTTAATTTTATAAATGGCCTCAAGTCCATTTGAAAACAAGGTGCAGAGGTAAGTAAGTAAATCTACCCTGCACTGTGTGATCATTTCACACGAGTCACAAGAGTCTCCCTTCAGATTCTCCTTCCCATCTACTACTCAAGACCGGATTCTTTTTCGCATTTTACTCATCGCAGATGAACAGATCTTTCTCAAATCCTAGCTCAACATCAAAGTTATCAATCAGCACCTCCTGTGAAAATCTATTTCCTTTCCAACATTTTGCTTTTCTAGAATTCCCAATTACCATCATGAAGTAACAACAGTATAAAATGGGACAGAGCTATTTGGGACACCTGCTTTACCTTTAGTAGCTCCCTGCAATCACCACACTACATACTGAGAATGTTTATGTATATATGCCTAAACCATGTAGCTTTATGTTACTATGTATAATGAACTGTACAGACACAACGCAGAAGCGTACACTTACGCTACTGAACTTATTATAGAGGGAAAAGTTACCACTAAGCAAGTCAGGTTGGGATTGTCAGTTTTCCAAGAGCAGTTTAAAAAGAAGTTGTGCTTGCTAAGGAACAAAATAATAAACACTTGCTTTCCTGACACCCCCCCCCCCAATTATTTCATGTGAACTGACTTTAAATAGTTATAGCTGAATATAGTTAGGATCAAGTAGCTAGACAAAAGCCTGGCCATCTCAATATATAAACATACAAACTACATCAGGAAAAACTAGTCTTGAATCCCAGAGTAACTTTGAAATTTATAGAGTGGAGTTTTGGGATGTAGCTCAGTTGGTAGAACCATTGATGAGCATGCATGAAGCCCAGGATTCCGTCCCTAGCACCTCAAAAATAGGGTATAGTAAGCACATACTAAAACTGGGAAATCAAAGAAGCCCTCTGCTACACAGAGCTACATGAGACCCTGTCTCAAAATGATAAGAAATTAAATTAAATTACAAAGATTTCATAGAAGATGTGTCAAAGTGCTACTACAGTTTAGTTTGGTAGTCTATCTTCCCCCCAACATAAAAATAATTTGTCCTTTTAATACTGCAAAAGAAATATGTGCTCTGCACCCCCTAATTAAGACTACTGTAAAAGGTTTCTTAAACAGAGATGGTATTAGAAGTATAAAATAAAGCCACTATTTTATTTCTTTCGAATTAAGTTCCAGTTTTAAAAGTATAACAGTAAAGACTTAACTCTCAGGTTTGAAGCAAAACCTGCTTGAATGATAATCTGCAATCTAAGAACGCCACAAGAGGGCACACTTTCAACTATTGTAAGTGGGAAAGTAAAAAACTTAATAAACTACTGTGAGGAAAGTTGGCCAATTTTTTCCAAACTGATGACTCAACATCATTAGAAAGCAAGAAGTGATGAAGTGTGTAATGTTTTGTTTAAGCACTCACACAGCGAAACTTTTTTTGATGCATGCAAAATTAAGAAAAACTTAGATATACAGTAACTTCTGTATTAATATTAAATTACAAGTAGTCTTAGCCTTGTGGTGGCATCTAGCTGTCTTAAGAGTCATTCCCTTTTCATGCCTAACCTCTGGATATGGTCTTTACAGGTTCACTCTCCCCTTTGTTGTTTCAGCTAATCTCATCCCTGTTGGATCCTGGGAGCCATCCACCCTTCTCAAAAATTCTAACCCAGAATTGCTCCTGTCTAAAGGAAATATAGGGACAAAGAATGGAGCAGAGACTGAAGGAAAGGCCATCCAGAGACTGCCTCACCTGGGGATCCAACTCATATGCAGCCACCAAACCCAGTCATCATTGCCAATGCCAAGAAGTGCTTGCAGACAGGAGCCTGATATGGCCGTCTCCTGAGATGCCCTGCCAGAGCCTAATACAGACTCGGATGCTTGCACCCAACCACTGGACTGAGCACACGGTCCCCAATGGAGGAGTTAGGGGGAGGACTGAAGGAGCTGAAGGGGTTTGCAACCCCATAGGAAGAACAACAATATCAACCAACTAGACCCCCCAGAGCTCCCAGGGACTAAACCACCAACCAAAGAGTACACATGGAGGGATCCATGGCTCTAGTCCCATATGTAGCAGAGGATGGCCTTATCATCAATGGGAGGAGAGGCCCTTGGTTCTGTGAAGGCTTGATCCCCCAATGAGGAAAATGCTAGGGCGGTGAGGCGGGAGTGAGTGGGTGGGTGGGTGGGTAGGGGAGCACCCTCATAGAAGCCGGGAGAGGGGTGAGATAGGGGACTTGTGGAGGGGAAACCAGGAAGCAGGAATAACATTTAAAATGTAAATAAGTAAAATAATCAATAAAAAAAAAAAAGATCCTCCTTTCTCACCTCCCCCTCCCTCTTATATTTTGGAGGCAGATTCTCAATATCTGCCCTAGCTAACTTTTAACTCAAGAAAGCACTGTCATGCCCACCTTTGACTTACAAACCTTTACAAGAAACTGGCTACTTTGATTTTTGATCATAATATGGCACAGATTTGTACACAGTTCATTAATTAATACATCTTACTGGGACAACAAATGGGATCAGATTCAGATATTTTAGTAAATTTTAGTTAAAGAAATAAGATCAGGGGCTGGTGAGATGGCTCAGTGGGTAAGAGCACCTGACTGCTCTTCCGAAGATCCAGAGTTCAAATCCCAGCAACCACATGGTGGCTCACAGCCATCCATAACAAGATCTGACCCCCTCTTCTGGAGTGTCTGAAGACAGCTACAGTGTACTTACATATAATAATAAATAAATCTTAAAAAAAAAAAAAAGAAATAAGATCAAAGCCTGAAGAAATGGCTTAGCAGTTAAAAACATTGGTTGTTCTTCCAAAAGATCCCATGTTTGATTCCCAGTATTCACATTGACGCTTAAAACGATCTTTAATTCCAGTTCCAAGGGACCTAATTCCCTCTTCTAGTTTCCATGGGCACCAGCCAAATACAAGGTGTACAGACATGCATGTAGGCAAAACATCCATATACATTTAACATCATTAAGAAAATTACCCCTCACCCCCCAAAAAACTTTGAAAGACTACAGACTATGCACAAAACCATCATATATTGCATGCACATAATCTCTCTCTCTCTGATCTAAAGATACCATTCAAGCAAGCCTTTTGTACAATTTTTCTTATTACTGAATCATTCTAATCAGCAAGACATATGTACCTGGTATTAATGTTCCATATTCCCAATGAAACAAAACAAAAACCTGATTCCCCCAATTACTACTTAGTAGTCCTATTTATTTTCACAAGGTTCTTCAGCTGTCTATCCTCATCTCAACTTTTCTTGAACATTTCTATATTCACTCACACCATTTCTCCAAATGCCTCACAACAGTCAGTCATCAAAACGACATTGTTAACTCAATGAACAAGCAAGCCGCAGGCCCTCATCACTTGTCCCAACATTTACAACTGACCATTCTCTTCCTCGTCTCCCAAAACAACAGTACAGACTGTGCATGCTCCCTCCCTCCTCCTGGATTCCTACTTTGCTCCTCTGCATCTTCCTGCCCTCATTCCCCTAGAGATCTCCTTCAGGCTACAGTTTAAAAAACAAACAAATCAGCACTTCTATGCTGCTAACTCCAGTTAGTACGTACAACTCTGATTTCTACACACTTCAACTGCCTATTTTTCGTGTGTGTGTGTGTGTGTGTGTGTGTGTGTTTAAGTGTAAATCTAGAGTGGAGGCTAGATACAGACTTTGAGAACAGTTTGTATAAAACTTTTTAAAAAAGATTTATTTATGTATATGAGCACTGTAGTTGTACAGATGGTTGTGAGCCCATGTGGTTTCTGGGATTTGAACTCAGGACCTTCAGAAGAGCAGTCAGTGAGTGCTTTTACTCACTGAGCCATCTCGCCAGCCCTGTATTAAACTTCAAATATAAATATTTGCAGATCTTTTCTCTGTGCTTTTTGTTCAGCTTTTCATTCTCTCAACTAATGTCTTTGAAGAACTGAATATTAATTTGATGAAGTCTAATTCATCAATCTATTGTTTTATAAGTAGTACTTCTTGGTGTTATAAGAACTTTCTAGTTAATATGAACTTCATATTTAAGTTCATATTCTCTAGTTAATATGAACTTTAATTTAATATCTCCCACTGTTTTTGTATTTTACATAATGTGAGGTATAAAATTAATTTCAGTTTTTCTGTTTTATCTACAAATAAATTATAATCATTTTGACAATTTCTTTCTTTTCTTTTTTGGGGGTTTTTCGAGACAGGGTTTCTCTGTGTAGCCCTGGCTGTCCTGGAACTCACTCTGTAGATCAGGCTGACCTTAAACTCAGAAATTCGCCTGCCTCTGCCTCCCAAGTGCTGGGATTAAAGGCATGCACCACCACGCCAGGCCCATTTTGACAATTTCTGAAAGGTTTACTGAACTACTGATCTATATAAACTGTATACCTACTAATTAGAATACAAATGATATGTTTATAATACTGATTCTTGTGATCTATAATGTATGTAGATCTTGACTAATCTCCATTTTTCTTTAATTGCTCTTACCCATGTTTTCTTTCTTTTTTTATTAGATATTTTCTTTATTTACATTTCAAATGTTATCCCCTTTCCTAGTTTCCCCTCTGAAAATCCCCTATCTCCTCCCCTCCTCCCCAACACACCCACTCCCATTCCCCTATACTGGGGCATAGAGCCTTCACAGGACCAAGGGCCTCTCCTCCCACCGATGGCCACTAGGCCATCCTCTGCTACATATATAGCTAGAGCCACAAGTTCCACCATGTGTTTTCTTTGATTGGTGGTATAGTTCCAAGGAGCTCTGGGGGTACTGGTTAGTTCATATTGATGTTCCTCCTTTGGGGCTTTAAACCCCTTCAGCTCCCTGGGTATTTCTCTGGCTCCTTCATTGGGGACCTTGTGCTCCTTCCAATGGATGACTGTGAGCATCCACTTCTGTATTTGCCAGGCACTGGCAGAGCCTTGCAGGAGACAGCTGTATCAGGCTCCTGTCAGTAGGCTCTTGTTGTTACCCACGTTTTCTACATTCAAGTTTTAACTGTTTTTTTTTTTTTTGTTTTTTTGTGGAGTGGTTATTTGGAAGGCAGAGGAGTGGCAGAAGAACAAAAGCTCAAGGATAACCTGACTACATACCAAGGCCCTGTTTCAGAAAACAAACAAGATCCTCAGGATGTCTCAACAAACACAAGTGCTTGTGGTGCAAACCTGATGACTTGAGTGAGTATGTGAATATGTATGTATGTATTATTTTAAATGTTCTTGGTTGTTAGTAATTTCCTTAGTCCACAATAAATGATAGAGGGTTAATTTTTTTATTGGTGAAATGATCAAGCAACCTTGTCACATCAACAGAGGATTTTTGTTGTTTAAGAAATCTAAGCAAAAATTAGAAGTACAGAAAAGAGGGACGCAGAAAGGGTTCTCAAATTAATTTTAAAACATTTCTTTCTTTTGGGCTGGAGAGATGGCTCAGCAGTTAAGAACACTGGCTGTTCTTCCAGAGGTTCTGAGTTCAATTCCCAGCAACCACATGGGGGCTCACAACCATCTGTAATAGGATCTGAACAACAATGTACTCACATACATAAAATAAATAAGTGTTTTAAAAAAACATTTCTTCTATGGTGTTTTTGAAGTAGACTCTCCTGTCCTTCTGCCTGAGCCTCGCCAGCGTGGCAGCTACAGGTGTTCACCACCTAGCTTCCAAATTGCATTTTAACACAATTCGCTATTACAAGGAACAGAAAAACAAACTGAATAAAGCACTTTCCATTTAAACTGTAATATTAAATTATTTGGACTCAATGCAGTAGTTTAATTTCTCTTTACCACTATCAGATTATATTAAGTATACTTAATTCTGGACAATTAACTTACAAGTTTCCTTCTTTTTGTTAATTTTCTGAATGTGAATATTTAGCACCTATGGGGAAACTTAAGGTCCACATGTAAAAAAAAAAAAAAAAAAACACTCAGACTGCTAGAAGACATTGGGAGCTCGAGAACTGGCTTTCATAGTACTTAGAAGCAAGCGAGTGGCCATGGCAGAGAAGGAATCAGCACATAAAAATGAAGGCCTGCAATCGACACACAGGGCCTCATAAAGTAAAGAGCTTCTGTGAGCAAAGGGAAGGACCAAGGAAGGAGGAAGGCCACAGAGTGGAGGAGAATTGTGCCAGCTATGTATCTGACTGAGGATTAATATTCAGAACCATAAAGTACTCAAAAAAAAAAGTTAAGAAAATAAGTAAGCAGCATTCAGGAGGCAGAGGCATCTTTATGAGTTCCTGAACAGCTAGAACTACACAGTGAGACCCTGTGTCACCAAACAAAACTAAACCCAACCAACAAAACAAAACAAAAATAAAACAAAAACAGCAACCAAATTAAAAAGGGGGCTCTGTGTGTGTGTGAAAAAAAAAAGTTCTCAAAAGAAAAATAGCTATGAAATACCTATAAAAGTGTTGGAATACTCTCAGCTATTAGGGAAATGCAAATTAAGACTACTTTGAGATTTCATCTTATCCCATTCAGGATGGCTAAGATCAAGAAAACATCTGGAAACAAATGCTGGCAAGGATGTGAGGAAAGAGGACCAATTATTCACTGTTGTTAAGACTGAAATTGGTGGAGAAAGCATTACTGGTTCTATCATATGCCCCGGCTGTACCACTCCTCCTGACATTCTACTCCACAGATAGTTCAGCCCTCCCTCCCTCCCTCCCTCCCTCTCTCCCCCCACTCCTACTTCACACCTCCTCCTTCCAAGACAGGTTCCATTATGTAGTCAACTCCCTATGTGAACCAGGTTGGTCTTGAACTCACAGAGATCAATTGGCTCTGCTTCCTGAGTATTGAGATTAAAGAAGTGTGCCACCACACCTAGCTGAATTTTCTTTCTTATTTGTGGATCCACCCTAGCTCTGAATTCATAGACATGAGTATATAGCCCAGAATAACCTGAGATATAAGTAAAGGAAAAAAGGACCACAGTGAGGGCAGCAAAGACACAGAAGCAATGACAGGGAAATGGGAAAGATTGGGTAAGGAGGAAAATGGCAACACAGAGAGAGGGGAAAAAACACCAAAGGATGGTTGAAAAAGGCAAAGAGAATCATATTATCTTATGATTAGTTGAAATCATAGACATATTTATTAATATATAAATGTTTATCATGTATGTATGATATACACATATAATATAGTAATATATAAATATATGAAATATACTACATACATGCATATTTTTTCTTCTTTTTTTTAATTAGGTATTTTCCTCGTTTACATTTCCAATGCTATCCCAAAAGCCCCCCCATATCCACCCCCCCAATCCCCTACCCACCCACTCCCCCTCTTTGGCCCTGGCGTTGCCCTGTATTGGGGCAGATAAAGTTTGCAAGTCCAAAGGGCCTCTCTTTCCAGTGATGGCCGACTAGGCCATCTTTTGACACATATGCAGCTAGAGACAAGAGCTCCGGGGTACTGGTTAGTTCATATTGTTGTTCCACATATAGGGTTGCAGTTCCCTTTAGCTCCTTGGGTACTTTCTCTAGCTCCTCCATTGGGGGCCGTGTGACCCATCCAATAGCTGACTGTGAGCATTCACTTCTGTGTTTGCTAGGCCCCGGCATAGTCTCACAAGAGACAGCTATATCTGGGTCCTTACAGCAAAATCTTGCTAGTGTATGCAATGGTGTCAGCGTTTGGAAGCTGATTATGGGATGGATCCCTGGATATGGCAATCACTAGATGGTCCATCCTTTCGACACAGCTCCAAATTTTGTCTCAGTAACTCCTTCCATGGGTGTTTTGTTCCCATTTCTAGGAAGGGGCAAAGTGTCCACACTTTGGTCTTCATTCTTCTTGAGTTTCATGCGTTTAGCAAATTGTATCTTATATCTTGTATATCCTAAGTTTGAGACTATAATATAGTTACATTTCCTTCTTCCCTTTCCATCACCAAACTATCCTATATATATATATATCCTTCTCTTTCAAATTTATGGCCTTATTCTTTAATAGTTTTTACACGCGCGCACACACACACACACGAGAGAGAGAGAGAGAGAGAGTGTGTGTCAGATAGAGAGAGTCAGACAGAGAGACAGACAGAAATGTGTGTGTACCTAAATACATACATCCTGGTTAGTCTATATAATTGTACTTGTAGGAATGTTTTCAGGGTTGATTACTTGACACTGGATAACCAATTGTGTGCTCTTCCTTGGGAAAGACTACTTCTCCCACTTAGCATTCTGTTGCCTTCAATTCTTTCTCTTGGGTTGAGGACTTGTAAGCTTCCTTCCTTCCATATTAGTATGCTCTACTGGTCATCACATTTAGGCAGCCATACAGACTATATGGATATAGATTCTGACATTTCTAGGAGACAAAAATATCCCAACAAAAATCCTTGTCCCTACAGCTCTTACAATCTTTCCATCCCTTCTAAAATGATCTGTGAACATTAGATGTAGGAGTTGTATTGCAGATGTATTGGTTGGGACTGAGTTCTACAACTTGGCATTTTGATTAGTTGGGGTTTTTTATAATGATCTCTGTTACAAAGAGAAGTTCATTAAGGAGGAACGAGAACTACATTCATCCAGCTAGATCCTGGAAAAGGATATGATATACATATGTATGACGTTATACCATGTGGGTGACAATGCTCCTCCTTCCAAAAGCCACAAACTAACACAAAACTCCATGGTCAGGAGTCCAAAAAGACTCCGGAGTAGGTTACTACCATTGCCCTTCATTGCCTTCCATAAATTGAAGGTTAGACTCTATTCCTGAAGACATCACACATTTTGGACATAACAAAGCTTTCACCTTGTAAAAATCAATGGTCTAAAAAAATTTCTGTTCTAAAAAGGCAATGAAGGAAAGCCGTTGCATATGTGATTCAAGGAGGCCAAGCTACATCTGAAGCAGTCAAACTTGGCAGTGTTGTCCATGTGGTCTGACGTTAGAGTCATGAAGAATAAAAAGATTGTGAAATCTTCTACAGTTAAGGAAAGCCACTGAAACATTTGTATTCAACTGTGAAACTGAAGCTCGGATTGTGTTGGAGACCTCCAAGACATTAGGGGTGCCAGAGCTATAGGATCTCCCCCAAGGAGAGCTGCACCAGGCAATAGGAACAGCCTAAGAGAGAGAAGTGTGATGCAGGCAGGGAAGCTAGAAGGCTGAAGCCATCAGGCATGGAACTACAGGAACCCTGCTGGATTTCAGAGTTGCGTTGGTCCAGTACTTCTCACTATGCTCTTATTCCTTTTTGGAATGGTAAAATACATTCTGTGGCCCTGTGTGTTGCAAGTGTATAACTGCTGAACGGGGTGTGTGTGTGTGTGGGGGGGGGAGGTTACAGTTAATAGATTACCTTGAGTCTCAGAAGCTACTTGGACCTTTAACTTAAAAGCCAGGTATGGGCGACACATGATTGTAATCCTAGCACTCAGGAAACTGAGGCAGGAAGAGTTCAAGATCAGCCTGCACTACATAATGGGACCCTGCCTTAAGAAATAAATTAATTTGAATTACGATGTATCTATTGAATTAGAAAGAGCTTTAAGCCCTTGAAAGTAAAATGCTTTTCTAGAAGTTTGAAATCAACTGCTTTCAAAATAAACTTTAAAGGACAGCCCCAAGTGTTAAGTATATACCTTTGGATATTTATGAAATGAAATCTGGACATGAACAGTTATAATAGCTTTAGCTGTGGTATCTCGAAGCTAGAATATATCCTTCAATGCAGTTAAACTGTGGTGTATCTATAACAGGGAATGAATGATGTTACTCAAGAATAAAAAGCAGGGCTGGAGAGATGGCTCAGCAGTTAAGAGCACCGACTGCTCTTCCAAAGGTCCTGAGTTCAAATCCCAGCAACCACATGGTGGCTCACAACCATCCGTAACAAAATCTGATGCCCTCTTCTGGAGTGTCTGAAGATAGCGACTGTGTACTTACATATAATAAATAAATAAATCTTAAAAAAAAAAAGAATAAAAAGCAACAAATTATAGGCATACAAAGTAACTTAGAAATCTCAAGTGTCATAGTATACAAGTATATACACATGTGTGTGTATGTATATACATCACACACACACCCCCCCCAAAATAGTGCATATATATACCTGGCTAAATCCAAGCAAGCTCTGAAATGGAAATTGTTACAGTTTCCAAATGCATTAATATGACACCTACTCTATCGAATCTGGTAGCCTGGCAACAAAGTACATTACAGTGTCTGTTGTTTACTCTCAGGATGTCATTGCTGACTGAGACCTGAGGCTCACTGCTGCCTGCCTTAGCATAGAGTATCATAGAACCTACATATCCTACATATCTAAATCAAAAGTCCTTTAACTGCATTATCAAGAACTGTAGACTGTTTCTACAAGCTTTTTGAACTAAGCAAAATCAAAAGTTTAGACTAACAAATTTAGAACTTAATAGTATAACTAACAGGTAGAACATTTCTAGTTTAAAAAGTGTTTTAACATATTTCAGGTTAAGGAGATAATTTTGATATGAATTTAAACATGTGAGAAACTACCACAATCTTTATTAGGAACTGCCAATTGTTTATATTTTGCCTCATCTATTTTAATACTCACAATCTTTTACCTCATTTTCTGCGTGTCCAAAAGCATACACATGTTTATGTATCTACTGAACAATTTGAAAGTGAACTGGAGACATGAAACTCCACTTCTCTAAATACTTTGTATGTACCAGCTTAGACCAACAATCTCCAAGCTGGAACCACAGGCAGGCCAGACATGCTGGTCCCCTAGAAACAGCATAGGCACAAATGAACACACCCAACCCTGCAAATGTTTTCAAGCGTTCAGATAAGCCATCCCCACACAGTGCAGTAGTAGACATGTGGCCAGACTGAAAAGAAAGGGAGGGAAAACGCTCCTGATTTTGTGCAGGTAGGAGACATGCACCTAGACAGGAGCATGCCAAGGACCTGGCTACTGCTAGGAACAAAGAACTGGAACTTGTCATGCAATGTGTCCTATCTGGATGCTTAGCACCCAAAGCTTTCTGGAATGAGAACCAGTACTTACTTACCATCAGTCTTTATGGGATTTTGATACATGATACAATCTCAAAGTCACTAGGTTCCGTAGACTGCTGGGCCTTAGCACTAAAGTTTCTTACTTAAAAGGTCTCATGTAACATCCCAAAACATATATTTCTAAAAATTTCCTCAAATGATAACAATGCAGTTGATACATGGACCATATTATTGGGAAAGAGAAGAAAAAAATTCTGGTGAAATGTCATTTGTAACAATATTTTAAAGTTTGATAGAAAAGGAGGAAAAGAAAGTGGAAAGGCAAATAGATGGAAAACTGCTTAGCAGGTTTAAGACCCAGATGGACAGAACCACATATAGGTTAAAATAAAAACAGGCAGGAAATATCGCAGAAAAGTCTACATGTTACATTAATGTAGTCCAAATGTAAGTGAAAACTACAGGATTTAATAATAATAATAATAATAATAATAATAATAATATGAACAGACCTGGAGTTAGTACCTACTCTTTGGTCACATTATAGAAGACGTGGAAAGCAACAAATTGTAGGCAGGAAGAGTACGTAGGAAATATATTGATGAAGCAATGAGACCTGTAAAGACAGGCCAGGATGAAGCAATGAGACCTGTAAAGACAGGCCAGGATGATACCAAGGAAGAGCGGGACATATAAAAACCAAATGTGGTGGCCACCTGGATATGGAGAATGAGCATCTCAGAACTTTAAAGAGCTGGCTTGGGCAACTGAAGCCATAACACATACAAACAAATACATAATAAACATCATATCTAACTTCATTATAGAATACATATGATAGAAAATTCGGGGCAAAGGTACATCTGAAAAAAATAAAAATAAAAATGGTACACAAAAAGCACATTATATTCTCCTACAAGGATCCAAGTATTAACACTCAAATGAAAATGAATTCTCCTACTTAGCAAGACAAAGAAAAAATCCTGTTCATAAAGTTATATAGCAGCAATTGTTCAAAGCTGAGAGATCTCTTTCCAGTAAGTTCTCATAAAGAACTGGGACTTGGGTGGGTCTAGAGAAATAGCTTAGTGGTTAGAAGCACCGGATGATCATAGAGAATACATTTCCCAGTTCCAGCACCTATATGAAGGCTCACAACTATCTGTAACCCCAG